>NC_069098.1:15006350-15199569 GCF_947172395.1 Bicyclus anynana
GTCTTTCTAATGTGAACGTTTTACCTGAAAATAAAACGGTTATTAAACATACTTACCTTATTTTAAGCCTAATAACAAATGAGAGAGACACCCGTGTTTCTGTCCCTTTCTTTCTCTGTTTCTACCTTCTATTGCCTTCTCTTTCACACATTCCACCACCACCAGCAGAGGTCGCCTTGTCTTTAGTAGGCGCTTTTTGAATCATTACGTCGTTTATAGAAATCACCAGGCAGTGTTTCAATTATTAGGCTTAAAATAAGGTAAGTATGTTTAATAACCGTTTTATTTTCAGGTAAAACGTTCACATTAAACAACTGGACCGTTATTTTAAGCCTAATAACAAATGAGAGACGTGTTTGTTATCGCCTGGTGGTGGTGATGACGTCAATGTGATTAAGATTTTGTCACACTGATATATTGTAAACCAACTTACAGATGTATATTTAATAGTAGCCAATACTGAACTATAAATTTAGAGCAGTACATGATTGTGCAAGTAATTTTATTCGCGAAGATGCTTATCGAATACCAAATTCGAGGTAATGGAATGTAATATCATCATAGTATCAAAGTATCAATTAACCATTTAACCATTGACTGGATCAACTGTGTAGCCGTCACTGACGGGTAGATACGTAAGTCTACCTTTGATTAGTTGTTTTGCTAAATAAAATAATGAGTAAATAGTCGAGTATTGAGTTGCTTCTAGAATTAATTTTGTGTAGTAGGGAGTTGTAACTGCAGCTTAAATACTGCTAGGTGAAGCATTACTCCTGACTCCTTTAAAATATTCTTAATCAAATCGCTTTGACAATTCGAGAAGCGGCTTACGCCGTACCACATATACTTCTATATGCTTATCTTCTATATGTCTATGTTCTATCTAAGCAAGCTTACCAGTCAGACTGCCGAACATCGGGTGAATCTGTTCTTGACCCCAAAAAGAGGTCATAAGGTTAAGTGATTGGGTGTTATGTTACAGCAGTTTTCATTTACTTTTGGCAGAGTACAGTCATGTACACGACGTCCGGAACATAGTAGCAAAATAGATGCAATATAATTATATTATCTTGACATGTGCTTGACAAGGGGATCAACGTCCCAAATTGGTGCTTTAGAAATCTTAGGATTTGCTATTGAAATGTAATTCAACATACGCTTTACTAAAAGGTGGCCACTAAGGGTGGTCAAATAATTGCGGATCGTATAGACTAGAAATTGCTGATTCATAGGTTAGTATGCCGTGATAGGCCTGCATGAGCTCTGTCTTCGATTTGGACGGCTAATGGTTCGAATCTGGTATAGGCATGTACCTCTAACCGTTCAGTTATGTGTCTTTATAGCTTAATCCCTCTAATTCTGAGAGGAAACTCGTGCTCAACAGTGAACCGAATATAGGTTGTTAATCGTTTGACGATAAAACAACTTAAACTTAACCGTAGTAAAGTTGCAACAGTCACGGAGCTAGTTACATGGCACAGCTCACTAAATAAACACCTTCCGGTTCTAGGTGCTGAGAGGAGACTCGTGCTCAACAGTGAGCCGAATATAGGTTGTTAATCGTTTGACGATAAAACAACTTAAACTTAACCGTTGTAAAGTTACAACAGTCACGGAGCTAATGACAGGGCACTGCTCACTAAATAAACACCTTCCGGTTCTTGAAGAAACACCGATACTATGCTTAGGTATATATGAACAACGAGCAGCACACATTGGCTCCCCAGCAATACTTCATTAAGCGTTCTGCGCCGCCCAGGTGGCCTGCTAAGCTTCTTGAGTGAGCTCGGTTGGCTGAAGTGACTCCAGTGAGGACCAACATCAAATGGACCGTTAATATATTATAACTAATATTCAATTCACACCCACAATTCCAGATTTCCAGAAACTTCGACACATTTATGAATGTCGCTCGGTTGACGTGTCTATCGGGAGCTTAAAGTAGATTTGAAGGTCCTGTAGGTCCAGGAAGATACCACAGATCTGTTCTTCAGTTCTGGCCTCTAATATACTATTGATTACCTCGGGGCTATTATTAAAATATGCCTCCGCACATGTTTAGGTGCGACAGAACCTTGGGCATTAGAAATTGACGTGGAAACACGTCATTGGCTACTCTGCGTGATAGTCCAGAGAGCGATAACTGGGAATTACACAAGCGTTCCGAGACGCAAACAGTACTTGGGAATGCTCAGGTCCCCATTTGGAAAAATTAGAATGGCTGCTTGAGGAAGCGAGTGCCATTTTGGAATTCCACTCAGGCGAGACAAGTGATCTGCTTCCTCGTTGTAAACTCTTGGTACGAATATATGATGTACTGTAAGATGTATTTTGTGTAATTTCAGCAGATCCGGAAGGTAGTAAGGTTCAGCAGTATCTGGGTACTCGTTCGTCCTTCGTTCCGTAAATATGATACCGCAGTTTGGTTGCCAAACTACAAAAGTCGGGCTCAGACCTTGCATTTGTAAAACTTTTAGTACCTACTGCAAGCAATTCCTTTTGACTACAATGAAGATTACTTTTCAACTTAGCCCAATGTAATTTGTCATTTCTCAGCAGACGTAATTTGTCTACATGTGCGCCCCATGTAAGATATGACGCCTCGGTAACCATATTATAATGGGTAGGAGGAGGCAATTGAATTGATGATGGATCCTTGTGATGTACAAGCCCTCATTGCAGTTCCGTTAGAACTGGTTGGGGTGATAGTACGATTTTCCTTTACGTTGTATGGTTGATTCAGATTCGATGAATCTGGCGTAAATTTAACCTCTTGCGAGGAATGATAGAATTTGCAAAGTTCAACATTCCCACTAAGCTTTGTAGATCCTTTAGAACGATTTTCGTCTTATCTATAATTTGGCTACCATTCCTTCTATTTTCGTGCATATCTTTATAGTTTAGCCGGGAACTCCATAATCTAGGTACTCCAGTATCTGACTGCATTGTGGAATGGGTTTTGTATAATTAGTTTTCCAGCCCAGATGTTTTAATATGTTTACTGTGAGCATAGCATGACTCTCTAGAACTTGGTGACGTTGGTTGACGATCAGATAATCGTCTAAATAAACAAGCACTCATAAGCCTATGTGATTACGTAGGACATTTTCAATTCAATTTGTCACCGACGTAAAAATTTCGACACCGAACTAAGCCCGAATAGTCAGCAGTTCATTTGCAGTAGGTAGGTAGCAGTTCATTTGCAGTAGTTGTTGTTGCTGGTACAGAAACCGTAAAAACCGTCTATTGGCACGTGAAAGAAATTACGCCTTGTTTTAAGTGTATTTTGAATATTCAATCATACGTCGTATGAATTGGGGTATTTTCTGCTTACTGATTGGTCAGAATTAAGAAGCATAGATGTTTCAATTTCAGGCTTCCAGATTGTGTATGGGTCTAAAACTTATGTTTTCTTTTGGCACAAAGTACATCGGTGATAATCAGCTTTGAGACGGCGGAACCGTCGTCAAAACCCCTTCCAACTTCATCTTTTCTATAGCTTTGCTCATCTTTCTTGAAGGAGACGTAGCTTATGAATTTATTATGTAACACGGCTAAAACTCACGTCATACTACGTCGTAGTATACCTGACTAGTTTCAAAGTCATACGGGGGCTCATGAGCTGGTTCTTGCAACGCGGCACGATACAAACAGATTGAATAGGGCCGCAAGTTTCAGCCGTGTTTCATCATAAATCAATATGAATACCACTTACGATAGCTTAAATCCAAGAGGCGTAGCTTGTATGCTTTTTTAAATATTGAGTAGATGAAGAAGTTGCTATATCAGAAAAGGTATGCGATCCCGTTAATATGTGATCTGGTACACCTATTTGTTTTCATCGGTCAAGATTCAGGATCAGCTGACCGGTACGGAATCGACTCGGTGAGTCAATATCCACTAGTTTTACCTCTCCTATCCCGGTGGGATGAGGGAGAGCGCAGTGCGTATTGCCGTAAGCATCTCATGGTAAGGTTTGCCGCCGAATTCCTTTCTCGAATTGGGTCTTGGAACATGCGATTGTGTCACATCAGGTTTTTGACTCAGCATATGGCTGTCACGTTTTTGAAGGTCCGTGAACAGTAACATTTCTTTTAGGAAGAAAAAGATAAATATTGATCGGTCTGCGGTGCAGAAACACGATCCATTTCACGCGGGCTTTTCTTACTCCCCCCCCCCGCTTTTTCAAGAGTGACTGTAATTTTTTCAGACTCGAATAAGTTTTGGCATGATGGTGGTATCCCATTACGAAGACTATTAGTGTGAAGCTAGTGCTTAATAAAATATAAAATAGACTATATTCCGAGTTCATTCAGTTCCGCTCTGTGGCCGCAGACCAGCTAAAGAGCATCATTTGATATCAATAGCTTCTAAATTGTCTTTGACTCACGTCAAAAATCTTCGTAGATCCAATTCCAATTGTTTATTCAAAATAAAGTTTAAGGCTACAAAATGCTTATTCTGCATTGCCCAGAGTGTGAGGTGTCATACCGCTTTACCTCTTTGTTTGCCTCCAAATCAGTAAATCCTGAACTGAAAAAATTCTGTACACAAGAATAGCGGACGTTACGCTGATTAATATCGTCAATTTGCAAATCTTTCAGAAAATTGTAAGAGTATTTTAGAACATTAGGATTTACAGTAGTTTTCGGTTCATGTTCACTAGAATGATCACTAATATGTTCACTAGTAGCGGAGCAATAGTGTTTATTGGCCCCAATTTGAACTGGAACTGCTCAGTTTTGACTTTCGAGAAGGCACTTTATTTGTATTAGAACAACGTGATTCCAAAATACCTTTAGTATTCTCTAGATTTTCCATTACGACTTAGTAGTTGTAGGTACCTACCTTAAAATGTATTATAATATTTGTTAACGTTATAGTAAGTTGTACAAAAACCAACAGGTTAAATTAATAATTTTCCGTAGAAAGAACAATAAAATTATAACGGTAGGTCAAACATACGTTCAAACCATCAATCTAAAAATATAAACTTTCTAAGTCGATCAAAGAAGGTAGAATATAAAAACAAAAATAAATTACTTTCGAACGGCATCGCCGTTAACAATATTGCAATTTGATTCTTAATCGAATCAAATATTCTAAAGAAGTTATTTAATGAAATAATACTTTCATCTATATCATGCATAAAAAATATGAACTTTATGGTGAGTAATAGAAAAAATAACTTTACATACCATAGCACTTGTACTAACACTTGTACACCTCAAATCATTTTTACATACCTTAATAATGGTAGACGCAAACACTTTTAACAAAGTTTTAGCAAAATTAAGTATTCGTTATAATATTTAAAACACTCACAGGTCTTGTCACTTGTACAATTAGCTACTAGTCCTTAGGACTGTGTTGACGGGACGGAAACAACGACGTCAATGATTCAAAAAGCGCCTACTAAAGACAAGGCGACCTCTGCTGGTGGTGGTGGAATGTGTGAAAGAGAAGGCAATAGAAGGTAGAAACAGAGAAAGAAAGGGACAGAAACACGGGTGTCTCTCTCATTTGTTATTAGGCTTAAAATAACGGTCCAGTTGTTTAATGATGAAATTTTAAAATCGGTTGAGGATTTGATAACTTAACAAACAAACAAAAAGTCAATTCTTATATTTATCTGTACGTTAATATTATATTATTTGTGAGGTTGTAGGAGATAATCATTGGATCTACTAAACCGATTTTGAAAATTTTTTCACCAATAGAAAGCTACGTTATTTGCGAGAATCTGCTTTATTCACGTATTCCTGAGGGAATGGGTGGAACACGGTGCAACCACGGGGCGTCTGCTAGATACTTAGTTTATATAGAGACCTACCCCATATTGTGAACAATAATAAAATCAACCCCTGCCTATAATAAGCGTTCCCATAACGCCTGATCGGCTCTTGCTAACACTTTGCCACTATCTAGTTAAGTTATTTATTTACAAACACGTTCCAGTAGGGCTCCATTCGGTTCACATGACAAGAGAATGCCAGCCAAGCGATGCAGGTAATTTAGCTGCAAATAGCTTGGGGAGGAATAGAGGGCCACGGTGGTGATTATATCTTCTTATATATTATGTCGGAAAAACGGGTTGACATCAGAAGCGGATTTAAATAGCAAAACACTATTATTCAATGGAAACTCATCAGGTCTAGCAATTCCCACTAAGAATGTAACCAATAAACCCTCGAATGGAAGAGAATAGCCTTAAGTGAAGTCCCGGACTTGTAACCGAAGGATGTAGGGTTAAAGAGGGCTTTTAAAACTAGTTAACACTCGCCTTCTCCACTTAAGTCATTCTCTTCGCCTATTTTAAATTAATCCATGAAGGATTATACAACAATAGGTGTGGACGGATCGAACGTCACGATAAGAATTAGCTAGACCACGCGAGCGGTCACCTATACCGCCAGAACTCGGTCTTCCACCGTTCAAGTATTAGCCCTTTTTAACGACCCATGACAGGGCCAGGCCTGTATAAAATAAATATTTAAGGGGCTCCCATACAGCAATCATGATCTTCTGTTTTTATAGACAATAGTATAGATACAGAACCCTTCGTGCGCAGTTCGACTGGCACTTAGGCGTTTATTTACAGTACGCATTATACATCTTAAAGAATACGTTGCATATATGAGTACGTTCACAAGTGATTAATACTGCAAACAAACGTACACCGTTTTAACGTTTGAACGAATACCGCAAAAACCTGCAGGACATTGTGTGTACGTAGCTTTAAAGTTCCACATATCAATAAACTGCAGCTAATAGTATCAATGTCACCTTCATTAAACACCCTTTGATACCTGAAACTTGCTCCAGTCGAGCGAGAAATACCTACTTCGTCCTTTCTAAACGTAAAGTTTGAAACATAATACGTTCTAACTTGTATGTTTCATTTAGTTTAACTTTAGGGGTTTCGATGTTAAGTTGCCCAAGTTGTGTATACAAATACGTTTACGCCAGCCACTCACAATCAAGTTTACCGTCAAGTCTGCAGGACGGTTATGCCGACCACAAATGGCCAAGCATAGACTATTCCTCCCTTATCCCTATCGTCGCGTAGCCATAAAATTATTGTGTGAAAGTGAGAAGTGAGAGAAGTACTATCCGGATTACATGAGAAAATGTATACAAAAATAATGTTCTTATTAGTAGAGCCGGGGTAACTTACTTAAAACTTGAAGTTAGCCCAACAAAAAACCACTTTAGAACAGTCGCTGTGAACTTTTCCTTGATTTTTTTACGATTAATAAGCTCGTTATAAAGTAGGAACTTGTGAGAAATAGATGCCATTAATTAAATGTTTGGGATGGAGTGTCTTACGCTGTGAAAGGTAGGTATTGGTGTTTTATATGCGGCTTACCGTGGTTACATCTATAGGTAAAATAATGTAAGCGGTAAAGTACCTATACCTATAGAGCTGCCTGCTGTAAAAAACTATCGAAACCACACCAACACCTATATATTTGACTAGCCAACCCCCAGCGGTTTCATCTGCGTAGTTTCCGTTTCTCTGGGAACACGGGGACAAAATATTGCCTATGACACTCTCAAACAAAGTTTTATAGTAGATTTTATAGTAGATACCACAATTATTAACTTCTTTGTATTATTAGTAGGCACAGGTTAGATATATTTTTCACTACCCAAATCCCTACTTAACGCAGTGTACTTGAACGTCTGTAGCCGGCGTAAGGGTATGTGGGTGGAAATATCGAAATATGATTTTCGTATTAGGTACTTCTTCCAAGCAGCATTGCTGTTCCGGCCTGTGCCTGTGTTAATTAAAGACACATGAGGCTTGACCTACAATATAATACCTACCTACTTTGAAAGACGTGTTTTTTGCATGCCACGTAAAGTGTTGTTCTGTTTAGAGGCGATAGTTTTCCACTTTATTAGGTATCACATTATCCTAGCAACTCACTATCTGATAAGCTAGCCTGCAGCGCTAACAGCTTGATAGCCGAGAAAACTGATCATGTGTTGGTCACGATCGCCATGATGTCATGCACATCGCGACCAACACACGATCAGTTTTATCGGTTGTCTAGCGCTGCAGGCATGTCAGCTTACTTGATCGTCAGTGGCTGACATAATCAAAGTTATTACTATGAAAAATTCTTATCCAAAAATGGGTTGCATGTATCTACCTATTTACTTGCCTGTAGACTGAAACATAATTTTACTAAAACCACAGAAAACGTAAGTAAACGCTAAAACCAAGTGATTACTTAGATGGATTTTAGTAGAATGGATATTTGATTACTTATTAAGTTTACGACTTTACTTGTAGCTATTACGAGTATGATTGACAGTTTAAGTTAACCTAACTCTTTTCAACACAACGTTTTTTTTTTACTTTTGTCATTTCTGCAGTTTTTTTTCCCGGGAAGCACCAGATTACTTTTTACAAATTTTTGCTTTCACACGTAAGGGGCTGTACCTGACCGGGTGCCCCGTATTGATACGGCTGATACGGCGGTAGCTACGCTCCTGTTCATGTGCCTATCGTCATGGCATTATGCAACAATACACGATCAGTTTTATCAGATGTCCTGCCATTAGCGCTGCAGGCACATGAACTTATTTGATGGTGAATGGCTAGCTTAACACTCTGCCCTCAGTCTCATAGTCCGATCGATGGTATACCGCCACAACCTTAAGGAGATAAGACGAGAACCAGGATTTACATGCTCTCCAGGGCACGGAGTAAGGTGTAGTATTAAGTCTGTACAGTCATACTTAAAGTACCTACATACTAAGTCTGTTTATAAACGTAAACGTATTCAACTTACGCAATAAAAACGTCCTAATCCATAGAGTGCTAAATCCATGTAGCATAAAAGGAAGGTACGTAGGTATGTTTTATACAACATAGTGCCCATATTAATATTATAAAAGTAACTGTCTGTCTGTGTAGACCGAGAGCCTGCGATATTCAGACATGCCTCACCTCTTTTACACTACGAAGTCCCTCGGTTCGACTCCCGGCTGGGCTGATTGAGGTTTTTTAATTGGTCCAGGTCTGGCTGGCTTGGAGGCTTTTTTTATCCTTTAGGTACAAGTTAGCCCTTGATTACAATCTCACCTGATGGTAAGTAATAATGCAATCTAAGATGGAAGCGGGCTAACTTGATAGGAGGAGGATGAAAATTCACACCCCTTTCGGTTTTTTTTAAATTCTTTACAAGTTAGCCCTTGACTACAATCTCACCTGGTGACCACCCAAAACCCAACCTTTCGGTTTCTACACGACATCGTACCGGAAAGCTGAATCGTTTGGCGGTACGTCTTTTTCGGTAGGGTGGTAACTAGCCACGGCCAAAGCCTCCCACCAGCCAAAAGGCTTCGGCCATAGTTACCATCTTACCGGCAAAGACGTACTGTCAAGCGATTTAGCGTTCGAGTAATCTCGTATCTGCTAAAATAAATCTAGACTCGGATCCCAATTACAATACCCCGCTTAGGAATGCCAACGCGCGAACAAGAGGTGCTGGAATAGCAAACAGCTTCATTATACGTGCTCTTTTTTGAACATTTGGTATATGGAGCGAAACTAACTCTAGTACTGAAGGGTTAGAGTTCAGACATAGGCAATCCCCACAATCATTGATACGGTGCTTCCGGACTACAGGGGCCCCTTACGTGTAAAAGTAAAAATTAGTAACAAGTAATTTACAATATTACTTAATCTGGTGGTGGTGAAAAACATAAAAAACTGCAGAAATTACTAAAGTAAAAGAGCATTACTTTGTAGTAAAAGAGTTGGGGAAAAATCCAAGAGGTTTTTCGGGATTTACCGCTTGTCTATTGTACCCCGCAACTAATTTCGATACAGGGCCCCTCTAAGGTACGCTACGCCACCTAAGCAAGGTCTCATCTCAAAGTGGGGTAGGCGAACCCCTGGGTTCGCCATTCGACGGCAGGGCGGCAGGGGGTTCGCGACAAGATTAACGTAACTGATACCAAGTAAGAATTAAGGTTAAAATTGTCCAAAGTTACTCCTAACATTGAATCCATTTGCGACAAGAAACAAGCACACCCATCACATTAAATCTAAAAAAATAGGTACCTACTTACTATATTTTTTTCTGAAAAATTGCTGGCAACCCTAGGTTAGGTAGGTACCCTGACAAACATGACAGTGTGGTGTTTGGTTTGATGCTTCTGCTACTTGAGTTTTGGCCTTGCCTCGATCAGGTGATTGAGGATGCTCAGGCAATTTTAGAATAACCGTTTTTTTCTTTCTTCCTTTTATTTCTACCAGATGCTAATGTTAAAGACGTAGGTACCGCCATTGGCGTATCTAGGATTATTTCCTGGGCCTGGCCTGGGGTGGTTCTACATATCACTGAACAGAGTCGACACTCAATATAAAAATTTCGTTAGCAATATTTGTGGACGGACCTCTGAAACGGCTCGACTTATTTTTTTTTTGTATCTATGGTAGGTATCAGAAAAGATCTTATTGCTTAAAGGTTTTTCTTTGTTATAAGTTGTAATTGTTATTATTTGCGACCGGCGACCGGCGACCATCACAGAATTTCAAATCGGTGGGCACTGGACTATTCTAGGGTGGACCTGGACCACCCGCTGTATTTAGTGTTCCGGTACTAGGGTAAGGAACCTAATAGTCGGCCCCGCACCAGTAGTCATCCAATGTCTTTGATTCGTAGGTATATATAATCAAAGTCAATGTGAGTAAATGGACCTCGTGACCAATACCACATACTTACTTACTGACCACTGCACCAACTAGAGGTAGACAGTAAAAGAAAGAAGTAAAATACGATAGTTCCTATAATAATGCACATAGGCAAATAACAACCCAATGCCTACCTAATAACAAAGTTCATGAAAAACGCGATTAATGCTTATCTGAAGAACTAAGCTAAGTAGGTATATCTATAGCTGACTAACCGATTTGGATTTTTGTTATTATGATATATCCTAATAACAATAACAAATAAATGAAATAAATAAATAAATACCTTTTTTAATTAAGTATGTAAAAAAAGGATTTATATAGGCACATAAATATTCCCAACAAAACCAAAAATTAAGACTGTGCATCCTTAATTACTAGGCAAGTAATAATATAAATGGAATAATATATAGAATAAAAGAGTAGGCAAGTACATAGATAGGTATGTTTTTCATCCCAAACAATATATCACACAACTAAATTAAATAGGTATAAAACTGAATGGGAAACATACAAGTAGGGTCATTGTGGCTACAGTGGGTCAAGTGGGAACACTGGGTCGGCAATATATTGGTGAAAAAGAGACGGTCTATAGTTGCGTCTCTTTCACATTATATTCGCGTTCCAACATGATTCACGCCAAGCTTGCCAGTGGATCGCTAGGAAGCGTTTTAAACGGTACAGGAATTAGTTTGTGTTTTGTGACTGCAAAAGTACAAAAAATACATAAGTTTTGATTTTTATTTCTTCCATAGTTGCAAATGTTAGAAGTTAGTTAAAGTTTTTATGTTTTAAGTACTTATTAAGGTCTCATTTGATAGTAAATTGAGCTAGCTTCCTCAGTGAAGTATTCTGTTATTGCGTCGTTAAATTAAAATGGCGTGGGTAGTACACAGTGAGTCGTTTCCAAAGTGGGCACAGTGAGTCGACCCACTGTGGACCTATTGAAATAATCTATATTCTATACTCATATTTTAAAGTGGAAATATTTGTATTTTCGTAGGTAATAAATAAACTCACAAACTACTAGACCGATTTGAAAAATTCTTTCAATAGAAAGCTACATTATCAGGAAGTAAAATAGGCTTTATATTATCACCTTTTTCCTATGGGAATTAGAACTGCGAGGTTCTTCTATTTCTATATAATATTGTGATCGATGGTTTAACGTGCTCTCCAGGGCGAAGGACGTAACACCACCAACTTAACAAATACATATTTATGTTTCTAAAGAAGAAGAACTTCATTTACTTTGACATTTTACAAGACTTTTGGTTGACTGGTTAAGATAACTACATTTAAAAAATTCTGTTTGTCATAATATTAACGGATTTATAATATATTAAACAAAGTCTAAATACAGTTTTCATACATAGATAAAAAATATTACCTTTTATTTTAGGTTAAACACCCAACTGACCCACTGTGACCTGAAAACTGACTCACTGTATACACTATATAGGACACAGTGGATCAAAAGCCATTTTTTAAAAAAATATATATTTTTCAAAAACTATTAAGTATAATACATATATTTGTATACCGAAACGCAGCCAATTAGTTTACCTTTCTTCCACTAAAGTTTGACATATATAACTTTTATGGTTTTTGAGATATATGACTCGGAAAAAAGGGTGACTCACTGTTCCCACAATCACCCTACATTACAATGGACGATGCACGAATATGTAGGATTATAGATAAGTAATCGTCAACAGTTCAATACACACCTTATTATTCTTCGCCGGAACAAATTCACACACAAAATCAACACACACTAACATAGATTAGATATTATACAGCTAAAGATAAAAGGTGTTTCAATGAATGGTCGATTTATTAAACACGCGACCGCGTTATTTGGCCGAGCTGCGTGGAGACGTCCGTTGCGTGGCGCGGCCTCGCGGACTTTGAGAACTGAGAAGGAATGAAATAATCCAATCCGATGTCTGGCAGGTGACCCCGCGCGCATGCGCTAATCCAAGGTCGGTCGCGGTATTTACATCATACGATTATTTGCTAAGATGTATTTATTACATACAATAAAGCACTGCCCGACATTATCTTCATGCTCACACTAAACAGCACAACATTATCAATAATTACTACCTGAAAATCCTTCAGGAGTACCAGTACCTGTCATTTGTCTCCATCGTCAGACCCCTGTGACAGTGATAACCTATCTAGGTGGAAAGTTCTCGTCAGCACAAATCAATTAAGCCTAAACACAAGGTAACTGTTGTAAACCGTTAAAGAGTTCCCTCGTGTGTCTTTCGGCTCCATCATCAGATCGACTCCAGAACTTCATTCAGTTGTAGTTCTTTAAAATGGTTAATGGAAAAAATATAAAACGCCATAGTTGCCCCTACGTTTTTTGAAAGTTTCCCTCAATTTCTCCAGGATCCCATCATCAAATCCTGAAATGATGACAATGGGACCACCTCAGGATTATACCCTTTTAAACAAAAAAAGAATTATTCAAATCGGTCTAGGCGTCTTCGAGTAATCAGGTGACATACATATATGTGAGTTTAACTTGTCATTGAATAATGAAAAAAAATGTTTTTATTTGGTCATGAATAAAACTAGATATTAAGAAAAATAAAGTTAATTTAATCTAAGTAATCTCAAACAAAAACATGAGTCAACAAAAATAGAGATCCTATCTCACAATTTTAGTCACCATAGTTCAATTTCTAAGTACAAATTGAACTAAGGTTGTGACTAAAATTTTGTCAAAAAAAAAAATAACAAAAAATTTTAGTTCTAACGTAAGTCATACAGAATAGGTTTCTAACGTAAACCTAATATGTGTGATTTTATCTTAGAATTAAAAGTACATAAACCAAAAAATCAGTTAAATAAATATTCTAACGAAATTAAACTAGTAAAACAAAATGGTTCAAAACTCACAGGAATTTTCATTCGAGACCTTCGGAATACCAGTATTCAGTATTATTTCCCTTCGAACAAGTTTATGAATAATCTCAGTAAAGCTTTGAAAACGGGCATACTGTGACGAAAATTCCTATGAGTTATAAGAAGTATTAAAAATAAACCCAGCCACCAAAAGAACTTGATTATTATGTAAAATCAGTTAATTCTAATTTTCCATATCATCTTTTAACAAGTGTATATAAAAATCATCTTAATTTATATATGTAATAAACCCATAAACTGAAATTGTATGTGTAATTCACACAGACACAATTAAATTTTACAAATTAAAAGAATCATATAAAGAAATAACTTTAAAGTATAGTAAAAAAATTTAAAAAAAAATCAAGAGTAACGATTTACCGAAATATCTAAAAATTTTGTCTGTATTTAAATTTTCAATAATTTATCACGATTAATAACTTTAAAACATCTGTAATCATTGGTTTAACAACGAAAACTAAAGAAAAATTTCATCTGTGTCTTAAATCTCATAGTTTCAGTAATAATCTGCTGGAACATCTATAAAATAAGTATTAAAATCAAAAAGTTAACGTTTTTGGTATACAATTTTAAAAATATCTAATCCCTCACTTTAAAACTAGTGCTTTTGTAACATTATCAGTCTTAAAAATTACTTTGATGTAACAGAATAAATAAAATTTTAAAAAATCACAACATGGTTCTCGTAATAACTTCTTAAAAATTAAAAAAGAGTAAAATTAATTTTAAAAGAATACCTTCTTTTGTGTTACAATTTTCCAAAATATCTAAGCATTTGGTCTGTATTTAAATTTGGAATAATGTATCAACATCATATCATAATAAAACAACTGTGATCATGAGTTTAACAAAAAAATAATAAACATATAAAATCTATCTATGTCCTAAATCTAATAGGCAGTTCAGTAATAATACGCTAAGAAACTTTTATAACATGAGAAATTAAATCAAAAGGTTAAAGTTTTTGGTATTTGATTTTATAATTATCTAAAAAATCATCTATCTTTAAAACTAGTGCTTTAGTAAAATTGGCAGTCTCAAAATTTACTAGAACTGATTTAACAGCAAAAATTGAAAAAATCTTATAGTTTTTTCTAAATCTAATAATTAATGCTACCTATATAAAATCAGTCTCATAACAATATACCAAAGAGCCATATAAAAAGTTGATCGAACGCTACAAAAGAGCTGTTTTTCTCAAAATAAAAGATCAAATCAAATTTTTTTTTAGTTTTTCTCAATTTAACAATTTACACTACATAAAATCAGTCTCTTAATAATTAACCAAAGAGCCATATAATAAGTTGATCGAACGCTAAAGAGAGCTACTTTTCTTAAAATAATCGTTTTATTTTTATTATTATTTTTTTTAATATAGCAAAAGATCAAAATGATTTTTTTTTTAGTTTTTCTAAATCTAATGATTTATATTATATGTATACTCGTAAAATCAGTCTCTTAACAATTACCAAAGAGCCATATAAAAAGTTGATCTTAAACTAAAAAAGATCAAATGATTTTTTTTTAGTTTTACTAAATCTAATAATTTGTACTATATAAAATCAGTCTCAATTAAACAATTACCCAAAGAGCCATATAAAAAGTTGATCGAAAGCTACAACAGCTACTTTTTTAAAATACTCGTATATAAATAAAATCATCCCTTAGTTTGTTTTATTATACTTTACCCAGTATATTTAACCTTTATTTGCTAAATTGATAACTTGTATACAAAATAATTGTGAAATTACATTTGTGTACCGTACCTACTATGTGCTCAGACCAATTATTGTATAGGACCTGCCTCGCTAGACGTTACTTTTCTGACAAAGTATATGATCAACGATCTAATGCGATTATATAAAATTGTTTCTATATAATCGGTGTTAAATAGTTGTAATGGTGTTCGTCGGTTAAAGAGCTCCGTAAAAATACCTTTTTGTGTAATTGAATGGTGTAAAAAATGGACACAACCTTCAAGTTTAGTATAAGATATATACCAAATCTAAGCTCGTTTTCCTCGGAAAATGACAGACAATTTTGTTCGTGACTATGAGTGCGATACAGGTCCTTCTATAATTGGTCTGAGACTATGTGCAATAAATAACTAAAAAAAAAGTTGCTCTTTTAGAAATATTTTGGTGCATATTCCAATCGTATGTCGCTACTTCAAAAATCACTTCATGAAAATGTTACAGAGGGTAAAATATAAATCAATAAAAACAAAAATCTATAGAGGTACATCAAATCGTAATGGTTTCGTTGTCGTCGCGTATAAAGAAACATCAGAAATTCCTATACAAAACCGATAGATGCCACTAGCATTTAGTTTTAATTAAAATAATTTCCAAAACTAAAACCTTTTTTAAGTTTTAGCTATTGAATATAGGTAAAACTTAAAAAAGAACGCTTACGTTGTGTATATTAATTTCATGAAACAATAAATTTTAAGTATACAGAATATTTTCCAGATTTTGACCAAAATGAAACCAAGAAGTTTAAAAAATATTTTGTAGTAAATCGAAAAGTTTTTAATTTTTTTTTCTTTGAGCCAGTATCGACTGTATGTAATTATTTAATGAATTTTAATAGGGTAGTTGACTCACAT
Source organism: Bicyclus anynana (assembly GCF_947172395.1). NCBI lineage: Eukaryota > Metazoa > Arthropoda > Insecta > Lepidoptera > Nymphalidae > Bicyclus > Bicyclus anynana. The sequence goes on from NC_069098.1 coordinate 15,022,613, forward strand.
CAAATTTATTATAAACAATATTAATTTCGTATAGTATGGAAAAAGGGTCCGAATTGTTAATTAATAAAAGTTAAGGATTCCTTATAAATTTTAATTTAAAAATCACGTATTTTTAAAATTTTCCAAACATCAAGAACGCAGTCGTCCATTTTGTGACGTCACAACGTTACTTGATGTACTAAACGTCAAACTAATTGTTATCTAATATTTTTGTCGTTTGATAAGGATTTGTTAACGTGACGTCATGAATCAGTTAAAATATAGACCGACAGCGTTTTGGCTCGTAAAAAAATATTTAAAATTTTAAAAAGATGATGATGAAGAAAGGTGTCAAGTAGCCTATTAAATGTGCCATTTTATTTATGAGTTCAAATATTCAATGAATGCGACCTGAGCTTTCTTTGCAACAGCTTCCTAGCGGGCGGTATATTAATTTTATGGTAACACTGACAATGTTTTTTCAGTTCAGAATATTTCCTGAACTTCGCGCCACAGATGAGACAGTCCACGATCATCTTCCTAACTTTGTGGACATCCCACTCGTGGTCCCATTTGTCCTTCAAAGTCCCAAACCAATCGTCACAAAACTTGCATTTCAAACGAGCGACACTGTCGTAATGAGCGATTTTCATATGCCGTTTCAAAGTGGTTGGAAAGTAAAACTTTGCGCCGCAGTAAATACAACTTATAGGTCCGTGTTTGTTATGATACTCTATGTGTTGAATTAAGGTTTTTTTCGAATTGAATTTACGTTGGCACAAGTCGCATTGGAAGAATGTGGTGCCGTGGATTTTTTTGTGTTTGGAAAAGTTGCTGGAATCACTGAAGGATTTGTCGCAGAAGATGCATTTGTATATGGTCAGCTTGGCGTGCTCGCGCAGGTGTGCCTTGTACTTGTCGACGCGGGAGAAGGTGTGGACGCGACAGACCTCGCACTGCAGGGTGAGGGTGCCGTTGCTGTTGACGGGGGTCTTGGCGAGGGTGCTGCGGATGACGTGTTCTATGAGGTGCCGCTTGAGGTCGCTCACGCGGTCGAATGGTTTGCCGCAAACGCCGCATGTCTGGAATACATTATTTTCACTTAGTAATCAACCTATTTAGCTAATTCCGCAACCTCGGCCTTGTCGCAATATTTGATCTATAGCGGATCTCTACTAAAAAGAATATTTACCCTCCAGCTAGTCGGGAAAGACTGTATTACGAGTGGGTACGACAATAGACCAACGGGGCGGGGATCGAACCCCTCTGTGATGAGTCCGCTCACTCTTACCGTTGAGCTATTGATCCTCTGAAATCCCTCCCTGCTTGGAGCGGGGATATGGAGCTTGGAACAACCACGCTGTTTTAATGCGGGTTGGCGACCACTATCAGATATTAATGATAGTGACCGGGACCGACGGCAACGGCTTGACGAAGCATAGTTTTTTTTTTTATTTTAGTTTTAGCATGCAACTAACAACATGTCTCGTGAAGAGAAATAGACAAAATATCGTCCAATGGTGGCGGTTTTACCAGTTTGTTGACATTTGTCTATTTCTCTACACGAGATACTCCGTTGGTTACATGGTAGGGCTGAAAATTTCTGAGAAGAAATACACCACCTGTATTCTCGTGTTCTCGCATTTTCCTAAGGTTGCATGGAATAAATCGCTATGTAGCGATAAGGCCGCCTTTTGTATCCTACTTCTGCACTATACTTTATGTGTCTTGTCATTTGTTTTTTCTTCAAATAAAATGTAAATAAATAAATACGAAAAATCGGCATTTTATAAACCTTGTGTTATAAACCAGGGCATGTAGCAAAGTGGCACGTCGATTCTCTTTCTACAATCGCTAACGCTTCGAAAACTAAAAAATGTATGGGAATGACAGATCCGATCGACAACTTGATCACGTGACCTGTTGATAGTGAATACATTTTTTAGTTTTTAAAGCGATAGCGTTTGTAGAAAAAGAATCGACGTGCCACATGGCTACAGGCCCTGATCATCATAATTTGTTGTTGTTATCATGAGATTAAAAATACCTAGTGTACTTGTGATAAGATGGATTAAAAAAAAATATCTACTTTATTTGTTTTATAGAGCCAGACCATAAAGACCAGTCTTATTGATAAAAGATAAATATACTACATTGATAAGACACTTTGTTTATTAAATCGATAGTAAATCAATCAAAAATAAGTAGATAAATATGTCAAGGTGCTGGAATGGCGCCCCCACTAGAGTTTGACGGCCTCCGTGGCGCAGTGGTGTGCGCGGTGGATTTACAAGACGGAGGTTCTGGGTTCGATCCCCGGCTGGGCCGATTGAGGTTTTCTTAATTGGTCTAGGTTTGGCTGGTGGGAGGCTTCGGACGTGGCTAGTTACCACCCTACCGGCAAAAATGTACCGTCAAGCGATTTAGCGTTCCGGTACGATGTCGTGTAGAAACCGAATTGGGTGTGGATTTTTATCTTCCTCCTAACCTAAGTTAGCCCGCTTCCATCTTAGATTGCATCATCACTTACCATCAGGTGTTATTGTAGTAAAGTGTAAAGAATAAAAAAAAAAACATCAGCTGAAATAGCATTAGCAGTACCAATCTCCTATTAAAAAAAGGATGCACATTTAGCGACCAAAAAATGTCTCCACTCAATGAGTGCCAAACACAACTTCTTGGCACTCAATTCAAGTAGTTGCATTTGAAAATTCAACCTTAAACTTAATCCTTAAGGTCTAATTTGATCTGAATTTGGGATTTTATTGAATATTGGACTATATTTAAAGGCCTGTAGGTATAATTTTCTTTACCAATAATTCTAAAACTGCCAAAGCAAAATTGCCCAGTTTTTAAGTGATGTTTTCTACATGATTGTGCGTCCTTTTATTATAAGAGGTCAAGGACTAACTTGTCATTTAATAAAAAAAAAATGAGTCTTTAACTAATATCTGATAGTAAAAAAGTAAATGTAAAAAAACTCACCTTGTCATATTTCCTGTGTTTCTTCACTTTCTTGGCGTGCAGATGGAATATCTCATCGGACATCACCTTGGCTATCACCATATCCGGATCAGGTTCCGGACCCTGAATCTCATCATTAGACTGCACCGCTTCGTATGCTACTATATTATAATCCATACTAACATCCGGACTGTCCGTCCATATGTTGAGTGAGATGATATCGGAATCACTTTCATGGATTTCACCCGTATGCTCCTTCTCATGTGCAAGTAAACTTTCACGGTCAGTGGACGAATACTCACACGAGCTGCATTGAAAAACAAAATGTATCTTCTCCGAATGACATTTCAGGAGGTTAAACGTTTGGAAACTCTTTTTACAGTGTGTACATTTGTATTTTCTCTGGTGTATTTTATTATGGTTGCGTAGAGAAAATTTTGATGCGAATACTTTGTGGCATTTCTTGCATTCCAACTCGGGGTCTCCATGAGACATGCAGTGTGCTTCGTACTTCTCTCTTGTCTTTAGATGCTTGCCACATTCAGTGCATTGGAGGTTCGGATTGGATTTGAAAAAAATTTCATCCTTATAGTTGTGGTTGATCTGTATATGTTGCCTGAATTCCGATAACTGCTGGAACATCTGTTTGCATTTGTCACATTGGTATTTCTTCTGGCCTGGATTGTCTTCTAGAAAAAGAAAAAAAAAGTGTGTGTCAGCTCCGACGCACAAATGGTCTTCTCGCTCTTTCAAATCAACTGTTTAAATAGGTGTATGTTGCCCCGCAGCATGTCTCAACACCTACGCCAGAAAAGTGAAAGGTGCGCAACCGAGGAGCAGCAGGCAGCGTTCGGCGAAAGATGCGCAGAATAGGTTGCGCACAAAAAACGTAACGACACGTAGACGAAGTCGTAGGTCGTCATTTAAAAAAAAAAGTTCCCTACACAGATCCAGGCCTCTTTATGGGAGATCAGAGGGGGATATAGAACTTATTCTCACCATGCTACTCCAATGTAGATTGGTGGTCTAGAACCAGAGGCGCTATTCCATAACGAAGTTCTTGTATCTCGGAGTTTAGAATTTACCTCTATCTCTCTCCATCTAACCATAGAAAGAGAAAGATTAGAAGTGAATTTTAATCTTGCACTCGCAAGTTATACAAAATATCATTACAGAATGCCTACCTTATACAAACCATTGCTGCAGAATGAAGCTTCAATAGCTCAATGGTTAGAGCGGTCAGACTCATCACGGACAGGTGTTGGTTCGATCCCCATCCCATTGGTCTATTGTCATACCCACTCCTAACACAGTCTTTCCCAAGTAGTATTTTTTTTAGTAATATAGTAGAAGGGGAAATGGTCATTTAAAAAAAAAGACATTATAAAATATTCTTATAAAAGAAAAGACTAGCCATGCAGTATAAGCTTAGATAATCACAAAACTAAATTGCACTCACCTATAATTACTTTGTTGTCATTTTCATTTTCCAAGCATTTCATCCTAGGATCATTAACAGCGATGTTTTGAATAGTTTGTCCGTGGTGCGAGTTATGGCCAAGGTACAGTATAGTCCGCTGCTGCTTGGCCAACGTCTGCATGTCGGATGACATGAGCTGCTTCAGAGCATCATCAGAACATGGGGTCTCCATGAACTTCCTCTCTTCACGAGCCTTGTTCTCATTTGCTATCATTATCTCCTCGGGCAACTGAGAGAGGAACACTCCACATTCAAGTTCTGGAAATAGAAATTGATTTTAATAGGTATTCCTTTTTAACAGACTGAGACTTCCTTTTTCAGAAAAAGGAGGAAGTTATCAATTTGTCGCAATCTTTATTTTTTTTTTTATATGTATTGGTTGAATGAATGAAATGAATTTCGACTTTCACATCAAGCTGAATGCAGAACAAACTTATTCTGTCTTGGTTGGCTTAAAATTACTCAATAAGGTAAATACTTATTCATCATTAATAAATTATATTAAAGGCACACTAAAGGGACCTATACCAGCTTACAGAACAGGGGCTATTGAGCAGAGACTGACCATGCTGCTCTAATAAGGGGTTGGAGGGCTAAGAATGAAAAAATATTTAATTTGTGACTAACAGGTACCACCAGCAAGAGCCACAGGGGTATACTACCACCAACTACAGACTGAGAACTACTTATTAGGTATGATAATATAATTATACTTAAAAAGAACAATTAAAATGAAATTTGAATTGGAATTTAAATAAATAATTACCATCTTCAGTTGGTTCGAAGGCTTGCAAAACGGTGTCACTGATTGGCACACGTCCAAACTTTTTGTGTTCAAACTCCCTCAACGGGGAATAAAGAATAGATTCCTTGCTGTCATATATATTTTGTATAAGTGTGCTGCAATGCCTCACAGCTTTGTGTTCATCTGTTTCATACACGCAGTGTCCCCCAGCTTCTATAGCATCATAATTGTTGTTGACATATGGATTGCTTGTTGGATCTATGAGCATCTCCGTCTGGTTGTTGTTATATTCATCATTAACCTCCGGTAACGTGATTTCACCCAGCACATTATCAGAATCAAACGGATCATCTATTTCTTGGACACCGTCGTCGTCATCATCATCCAACATTTTAACATTACAGAAGCCTTTGTATATGTTCGTATGGTTTCCGTGTTTGTCCAAAGATGATATGTCCAAGTCTAAGAACACATTGTCGGTCGCATCGCAGTTCGTTTCGAGCATTGCACATTTTTTGGGTAACAGCAGAACTGGATATGAAGCGTCAGACTCCGTGATGATGACTTCCGTCTCCTCCATTTCTGGGTGTGTAACCTTTGAAACCAAAGTATTGACATTGTTTTGATAAAAAAACACTTTGAAACAACGACTCGATAGGGTTAAAAGTTTTCTTCGATATATTTTACGCCGGTACTCTTTTATTCGATAAAAATACGGCGGTAGGCAAATAGTCAGTTTACGAATGCTTAAATACACAGAATTAAGGATTGGGAAGCATTAAATAACAGAAGATAAGGGTATAATATAAAATTTCTAAAATAATTAATTTTACTTACCACGTGCCGACCTGATGTTTCGCACCTCGACAGCAGAAAAGAGAGAAATATGGCGGTGGCATTGCATTGCACAGCATTACGAGAAAATCTACCCTCAAAGTTGTAATATTTTCCATCAAGATCGTAAATTCAAAATTCAAATCTCAAAACTATGACTGACAAATGACAATGACAACTGTCATTTGTCACTTATGAGCCGACGACAGACGAAACAAATGTCAATTCACGATCGGCTACCGCCATTATTCAAATACAAAAACAGTTTATGTGAAATGTGAATCACAAGTGGAAAATTAAATTTAGTTTTTAAAATTTTAAAATTTAAAAAATTTAAAATTTAAAATTAAAAAATTTAAAATTTAAAATTTTAATTAATATCTTAATTAAAGATATCGTTCAGGCACCCAGCCGCCAAAAAGTTAATTAATTTAAGGGCAGGCGCTCTGAAGAGTTAAGTTTGCATAATGTGAGGACAACAATCTATTTTCAGTTTTGAACTGAAAAAGCATGCAGATTATGATTCTGAACGTTGCTTGTCCAATTTATGTTATTTTTTTTTATTAAACGTTCTTGAACTTCTTCGTTCGTTAGTAAATGCCTCCTGAGTAAATATGTTCCTTGGTAAATGCACTCAACATTTGCGTTGCAACTGTTTTATTGCATGTTTTGCTAAGAGTACATATCCAAATGATCAAATACAAATATTTAAACATTATATAAGTATTTATATGTAGTTTATTCATAATATTAAGTACATTAAGTGTGTTACGAAAAAATCAACTATCTAGTATCTTGGTACCCGTAACATAGACTATACGCTTACTTTGGGGCTAAGTAGTGATGTGTGTAGGTACTGTGTAAATATATTTATTTATTTTATTTAAAAATACATCACTTAAAAACTACTGAATTAATTCTAATGAAACTTGGCATGATTTAAACGAATATTACGACGACGGTCGTAGGGTAGGTAATTTTGTTGCAAAAGTAAAAAAATATAGTAGGGGGTGAAAAAGGGGTTTAAAAGTATGAATAGTAAAGGTAGTAAGAAACCTCCTTCATTTTTCAAGTTACATATTAAAGAAATGTTATATTTTTATCAGGCAAATATTAAAAATAATGTCATTTAAGAATTTTCGAAATTGAACCCCTAAAGGGTTAAATTTTCTTTTAATATAAAATTGTGCCAAGTTTCATTGGAATCCAGTGTTTAACATCGAAGTGAAGTGAGTTTATTAATTTTTAACTATACGGGGTGCTCGAGAGTATTTCCCATAACTTCAAGGTGTTGACAAGTCCACATAAAGGGGCCGAACTGCATAACTATTTTTTTCAACAAAAAAAAAACTTTTTATGTTTTCATTTATAGTAATAAAAATAATTCCGATTATCGTAACACACGCCTTGCATTCTAAAATACGTAATCGTAGTGGTAAGACTATAGATATCGACGAGATATTGCAACTTGCACTCAGCACTTTACTGATAAGTTCATGAATAAGTTTGTCTAAGGTCATATTATAAGGACGTTATAAGGAACACAATTTAAGATCAATTTATAAAAGAAATAGTTTTTACTCCGAAAATATTCATTTGAGAATACATGTTCCTAAAACATTTTTAAGTAATTTTCCTCATAGAATCACCCAAGCACCCTGTATTGTGTTTTAATGGATTCGTTATAGTGTCTTTAATAGTAATAAACAATTGCATCTTCCTATTAAAACAAAGAATAAAATTGTTGAAAAGCATATCTTTATTACATTAACAGTAACACGGTATTGAAGGGGTCGGGGTATAAAAAACAAATTACACCAACAAAGCATGCTTTTCTCAGTTTCAAATCGTGAACGGACTGCGGTCCTCATATTATGCACACACAACTCGTCAGAGCGCCTGGTCTAAGGAAGGTACACCTACGTATCTAATAATTATTGATAAAAATGTTTATTGATAATGACTAACAAACAATTAATCTTAGAAGATACGATACGTCATAGATTACAATTATAATAGTCCACCTACTTTTCTTTTGTGTGTTATTGTATCAAGGACATATCTAAAGGTTCAGGGTTCTTTGTACAAGATAATCTACCAGACTCGATTTGAGTCATCATACGACAACAACGGTTCCTTAATAATCCAAAAGTTCGATTAACTTACCAATATTATCGAGCTGATTAGAATCTTATAAGTTTTTGCATATAAATACCGTATAATAAAAAATATTTGTATGCAAACACATCTGAAGTCATCAGAAGTAGACATGTTTACTAAATTAGCAATTATATTTGTTATCCTTCAATTATCCAGTGGTAAATAATATTTTATTTTAATTTGTAACCCATTTTTTTATATTATATTTTCACAAAAATAAAAAACAACAATTATGTATACAGGGTGCTCGGGAGTAATCCCCATAACTTCAAGGTTGACAAGGCAACTTATAGGAGCCGAACTGCATAACTAATATTTTTTTTTAACTAAAAATTTTTTTTTTCATGTTTTTATACAAAGTCATTCAAATAATTCCAACTAGCAATGTAACACACGCCTATATCTATCCTTGCATTTTAAAATACCAAAAGAAATATTATTTACACCGAAAATATTAATTTCTTAATTAATTGTTCCTTGAACATTTTTAATTAATTTTTGGTAAATAATATAACCCCAGAGTTATGAGAAATACTCCCGAGCACCCTGTATATAGTAATGAATCATAAACATGATCCGACACACTTTTCAAAAACCAAAAATAAATAAATTAGTCTGTCATTCTAAACAACATTTTTTTAAACAGTTACATAAATTGAAGAAATAAAAACTGTTAATTGTATTGCAGCATATATGTCTATGATTGCTGTAAAGTTGCAGTGGATCGCATTTTGTCCTTTAAGTTGGCAGGTTGGATCCCAGCTGAGGCCAACAGTATACAATATTTTAATTTGAACAATTAAAATAAAAATAATTTACAACATTATTATTGTAAACACATTTAAAATGTTAATTTATTTATATAAAAATCTTGTACAGGAATTCCATTGGAAACCACTCAAGATGCTCAGGCCGCTCAAATAGCTCAAACCGCTCAAGTTCAAACATCTGAAAAGGCTAAGCCAGCGTACGATGTGACAAGTTTCTTCTCATCACGCATAGTAGGTGGAGTGGACGCTCCGAAAGGCTTCGCTCCATACATGGTGGCTCTCATCACAGGCGACGTGATAAAGTTTTTTGTTTGCGGCGGTTCCATCATCAGTAAGCATCATGTACTGACTGCAGCTCACTGCATTGAACCTTTTGTACACTGGGGTGAACTTTCTGAGTAAGTCATCACACTAATATTATAAAGCCTAAAGTTTGTGTGTGTGTATGTGTAAGTATGTTTGTTCCTCATTTACGCTGCGGCTACGGAAGCGATTTGGCTAAAATGGAAATAGATTTTACTGAGTATTAACACACAACTACTTTACATTCCTGAAAAATCCATAATTCCCACGGGATTTGTGAAACACTGAACTCCAAGCGGACGATGTCGCAGGCGTCTGCTAGTTTTACATAAATACTTGTTTTTCTTTGTGTAATTGTTAAATTAGGAACATATTATTTAAGATTTTAGGTTTAAGTAGTTATTTATGTATGTATTTTTAGTTGCTTATAGACAATTTACGTGTAGTAATGTATAATGCAGACGTGTCATCATACTAATATTGCAATCGCGAAAGAGTGTAAGTGACAATGGTTTTCCCTCTGACGCCGAAAAAGATCATGGGCGTAGGTTTAGAGACATTAAACCGTTAAATCATGGGTCAGGTAGGTACCAACATAAATTAGTTTAGTAATCTATGGTATAGGGCTTATACAGGTAGCTCGGGAGTATTTCCCATAACTTCAAGGTGTTGACGAGTCCACTTATAGGCGCCGAACTGCATATACAATATTTTTTAACTAAAAAATGCAATCTCTTTGTGTTTTCATACAAAGTAATTCAAATAATTCCAACTGTCTATGTGCTTATGGGATACATTTTAAAATCTATTTAACAAAGAAATATTTTTATTTATATAAATAATAAAATATCAATTTTAGAACACGTGCTCCTTGAACATTTTTAATTAATTTTCGATAAAAAATATAACCCCATAGTTATGGGAAATACTCCCAAGCACCCTGTATATCTACTACAATATACTATGAGTATATTTTTTATACTCATAGTATATTGTATACTGTGATAGCCCAGTGGATACGTCCTCTGCCTCTGATTCCGGAGGGTGTGGGTTCGAATCCGGTCCGAGGCATGCACCTCCAACTTTTCCGTTGTGTGCAATTTAAGAAATTAAAATATCACGTGTCTCAAACGGTGAAGGAACAACATCGTGAGGAAACCTGCATACCAGAGAATTTTCTTAATTCTCTACGTGTGTGAAGTCTGCCAATCCCACTGGGCCAGCGTGGTGGACTATTGGCCTAACCCCTCACTCTGAGAGGAGACTCGAGCTCTGCAGTGAGCCGAATATGGGTTGATACCGATATTGTATACTACAATATACTATGAGTATATTGTAGTGGATATACAGGGTGCCGGGCTTTCCATAATTTTACTGCTTAGACCCACGTTAAAATTATGAAAAAAAAAAAAAAAAATTATTACAAAAAAAAATATTAAATTTTTAGGAGTTTCACCGGGTTAGCAGGCTCGAACTACTGGAACGCGACTTACGTCGTGATAAAGTTCTGCGGCTACAGGAACCATCCAGACTGGGACTGGGCGACCATCAAGAACGACATCGGCATTCTGATCACCGCAGTGGAAATATCGTTCACCGTCAGGGTTCGTCCGATCACCTTGAACTTCGACTGGGTGGGTGGCGGGGAAAAAGGATACGTCGCTGGCTGGGGACGTCTAGGGGTAAGTTAAACCCAGATTTTCAATAAAAGAAGTTCTATAGCACATCACTATAAACGTTTTGCAACACTATAAGCCGCGGCGCCCGCGCGTCGCGCATAGGCATTAGGCAGTCGACCACAACCAACCACAACGTTGAATAGTGAACGGACTAATTAACTAACTAGTCCGTTAGGCCGTCCGTAGACTAATTACGTAATATTAGTAACAACCCCAGTTTTTGATTTGTATAACCATAATTTTCTATAAATAAATAGTGTACGTGTTTGAAATAGTAGTTCCTATAGTTCTCTATATTACTGATTAACGGTTTACTATATGTTATTTTACATTTTATTAATTAATTTATTTAAGGATACTGCTTTTGTAAACATCGTTTTTTTGTTTACATAGAACAAAGATCATACAGAATGAGGATTAAAAAAAACAAACGTCACGCGTCTCCTTGACATCCGCATATACAAACTTTTTTCATAATTTGTGTTTCAAAATTTAACACTAACAACAATTACGTAAATTAATATAACAATCAATAATTACAAATAAAAATACGACATCTTATTTCTTTAGTTTTTGTGAACAATTTAATTTTTAGTGAGTAGCTTTATCTCGATGAGACAATCAACTTTTTTATTTACGAAAATTCTTAAAGTTGGTTAGTAACTTTTAATAACCTCGTTATTGTTAGTTTACCAAAAGTTTATATTTAATAGCTATACAACTTAATGTTCTGCAAATTTTTATTTTCTGGTTACTCAGTTAGCTACTAGAATCAAGAGTTTTCGTAAAAAAAAAGTTTATCGTCTCATCGAGAGATGATCAGTGTGCCTAGTGGGAGTTTTCAATGTTTCATACTGTTACTATCGCGTTGACGTAAACGGGAATTTATATGGAACTGAAACAGTTGTGCAGGATTGCCACGAGATGGCGCTGTTTCAATTCCTTAGAAATTCGCGTTTACGTCAACGTGATCGTCACAGTAATAAACTGCTACTAGGTCCTCTGTTGTACAAAATGTTCTACGGATCCCGGACTATTAGGTTTTAAGATCTTAGTTGATCTTAAAACCTAAACCATTGTACCCTGGATTAATAAAAGGCTTATTATTATTTTGTATTAAGATCGAAATATTTCTTAACATCTAATCGTCGATTTGTCCCCAGGCTTGGGAAAATATACCTTATTGGCTCCAGCTTCTGCTCGTCAAAATTCTGTCCCCCAAAGAGTGCCACGAGCGCATGCTACAAGCTGCGGGAGCCGGGGTCATTGCTCCTCCCGTGGACCCCAAGATCGAGATGTGCACATTCGCTGGACTGGGATCCGGCATGTGCAATGTAAGCAACCGCCATATTGGATTTACAGTGACGTCATTAGTTTTCGAGTTACTCTCAGCTGCAAGACAAAAATTTCATTACAAAGCCCCTTAAAAAACTTATTCTTTAGGCTTGATTATGAGAACGCACTCCCGCAGGAGAAGTTTTAAAATGTTTATTTTTGTGGAAAAAGGATTTCGTTTAAATTGTCGTCTGCATGGGTACAATATAATGTCGTAGTCTGCATCTTTCATCCTAATCAGTAACAAAATTAAATCAATGTTACTTAAATGTCGGTACTGACCTTTGACTATTTAGACTATGAACCTGTTTCGCACCCAAATTCACCAACAAAAAAGTCTGTCGGGACGAGGTAAACTCACACATCGAAAATATTTAAGACTACTAAATATATTGTGTCCATACACTACACACAACTATAAATTTGACTCCTAATATACACACGCGTAATTTTTACACAGATTAACCAACACATGGCTTAGACTATCCGCAGAATATATACATAGAAAATTCGATTACTTGATCAATTTTTTACTTTTCCGTCAAAAGAATCGATTGTTTTTAGAAATTGTCTTTATTACAAATTTGATAAAATGAAGGTAGAAATTCTTACAAATGAAACGTTACTCCATCTTTTACTAAACTACATTTTTTTGGCAGTTTTGTATGCCATTCAAATACACTAACCGGCATTTTTAGGGAGCCTTTTACACTACGAAAACGATTACAACAATGAAATATCGATTCTATAGCAACAGTTTTTATAAACGCATTAGATCATTGATTTTTGATCTTAGCCATAGGGGTAACGGTTAGCGAGGCAGGTCCTGTTATTAATGGTCGAAGGTACTGACCGACGGTACGAGGCGTAAGGTAACGTGTTACGTAGCGAGCGTTCGTGCAGTCAGTACGGGAAAACAAGGCTCTCGCAGGTCTAAGGGTGAAAAAAGTCGCGGTCAGGTGCTAGCTACTCTAAACAATGTATTATTCTAAGGCCTGTTTGTAGATAACCATATTTTTTTAATTTGACCAATATTCCATTTCAACTAGAACGGGAAATACTGTATTAAGAGTGGGCACGACAATAGTCCAACGGTGGGGGATCGAACCACCACCCTTCGATGATGAGTCCGACCGCGTAGACCTAGTCATTAAAAGTCATGATGTTTGAGTTTAAACAATAATTGTTAAATTTGATGTTCAATTCTCAGGGTGACTCTGGCAGCGCTCTGGTGAAAATATTAAGACAACAGCATGGGCATGTCATATATGAAGAGCATGTGCAAGTCGGCATCGTGTCCTGGGGCATCCCCTGCGCTAGGGGAGTCCCTGACGTGTTCGTTCGGGTCAGCGGCTACAAGAGCTTTGTAACAGAGACCCTTCGGACGCACAATACTTGTAAACGATGATTTATTATTTTTTAAGTTATAGAATAAAGTTACGTGTGGAAAAGTACTGTACAATTATTTTCCAATCCATCTATATGTATAAAAATGAATTGCTGTTCGTTAGTCTCGCTAAAACTCGAGAACGGCTGAACGGATTTATCTTATTTTGGTCTTCAAATGTTCGTGGAGGTATAGGGAAGGTTTAAAAGGTGAGAAAAATTAGAATAATTGCCGGGAAAACCATAAAAACAACCCTTTTATATTTCCCATGCAAACGTTTAAGAGTCAAGGGGTAGGGTATGGTAGGGGTAGAGTAGTGTAGAGTAGGGATAGGGAAGAAGTGCACATAAGTCAAAGCGAAGCTTGACCGGGTCCACTAGTACTGAATAAATAATACATTGTCTACGTCAACTCTCATCAACTATATGTATAATCTATATCTATTTATTGTTATAATAATAAAACTGTAACATGTCAAATTCTGGACATTGAAGTTATTTTGACAAAAATTATTGAAGGGCACATTATACAATTGATACTGAAGACATTCTTGTCTGTCTGTCTGTCCGTATTTTTGTTGACCGGGCATAACGCTGAAACTACTGAATAAAAATTCAAATGAGACTTGTCACGGTTTTTAAATTCAAATGAGACCATAATATGGAGAAGGTTATGGGATACTTTTTTAGCAAAAAAAAATTCAGAAGGGGTGAAATAGGGGTTGAAATATATGGAGAGAATGTGAAATGTAATAGGGATAAAAAACTTAACCTGAGGCTGAAATTAGCTTTAATGTTCGTACTCATGCTAATTTACAGCTTTCTAGTAGTAATAGTTTCTGCGCTAAATTGCGGACAGACGGGCAGACGGACGGACAGTCGATCATGGGAAACTATAACGATACCTTGTAGACTACGGAACACTAAAAAAAAAATTTAATAACGCCTGTTAAAATAATAATGCAATATACTTTGAGACAACTTTTGCTATTTCTGAGCCGTAAGTAAAAAATCCTACTCCTTGTAAGTTTGTTGGTTATTGACGATTCAGAAACAAGTTCAAGTTTATACTTCTGCCGCTCTCCCGGAGGGCAACCCTTTGTTTTTATCCATCCGTTGAAAGGTTTAGTCCTATAATACCCACGCTGGGCATGCGGGTTGGTCTTCACAGGGGTAGACTATTCGCACCGGTGTCATTGCTGCCCGACCTGTGGCCATTTGATAGTCTAGTCTGTGGAAATAGTTTTACTGCCATTTGTCAATCTCCAGAGTCTCATTGGTAGTTGGGGAGTTTGACTGATACTCCCTCTCTTTCATCTCCTACTCGCCTCTCCCATACATCCCTATCTACCCAAAATTATCTTCTTCTTAGAGTGCCTCTCCATTACTGAAGGTCGGCGGTCAGCTTTCTAAACTTTTCCTTGCCAATGGCTAGGCGGAAAAGTTCTTCGACTGTCTTTATGCCAGTCCCTTATATTTCGTGGCCAGGACTTCTTTCTTCTTCTTACGCCTCTTTTGCCTGCAATCTTGCCCATCATGATGGTTTGAAGCTAACGGTATCTTTCGTCTCGCAAAATATGCCCTAGGTACGATATCTTCCGCTCCCGATCCCAAATTGACCCAAAATTATACCATAGCCTTAACCCATTAGAGGTCAAATGAAAAGTACAAATGATATTTTTAAATAATCTTTACTTTCCTATTAAAAAACAAAGAAAAAAGCATGAAATTAAAGAAAATACTGAAAAATATTAGTTTTCATGAAATTACAGGGGTGTACACAACTGAGTACAATGACCGCTTATGTATAAAAAATTTCTAAACACGGTTTTTCAACACAAAGTGTTTTGAGACACTGCTTGCATTACCAGCGCACTCTTGCAAGACAAAGGACACACTGCAGCGGTGTGTCAGTTTTGACGTGAAAGTGACCTATTCATAGTATAGTATCATTACTCGTTTATCGTTACTAGTATCACTACTCATTACATATAAACGCAAAGAATTAGCAACAGACAAATCCAAAATGTAAGTAAATAACACCCACCACCACTTTTTACCATGTACATCAATTCTGTATAAAGAGATAGACTGGTCAAGTTCATCAACACCACCCATATTTTTGTTGATAGTTTGAGATAAATGTGTTATCGCTACATCTGTTTTCTCTCGCTTTTTTGGACTGTTACATTGTACATACACTTTACATTACATTATCTTTGCATTATCTTTTATCATTAGATGTTGCTGCTAAGTTGTTGTCAACAAGATGAAGGTTTCTTTTTATATCCCGGAACTTATGTCTTGATAGAGATTTGTCGATGAATTCTAAGCATCATCTGATCTAGAGACCATTACATTGTTTCTGGGGGTAACTTGTGATATCCAAATATTATCAAAACTTGTGTCGATTGTTCTGATTTGCGTAAAGTTTGCTATATGATATGCATATCAACAATCTTTTCAAATATTTGTATAGGTTTAGGCCTCTTAGCTCTTCACGAATCGCATTGTGATGTTGAATGTATGAAGAGGCACATTACCGCCAGATTGGCATTGGATCGGATTGGCGGGTAACATCTTGTCGTCTTATTTTTGACGCCAGTGGTTAATCATCACTATCGTCGTTACTGCCATCTTCGGGATTCGTAAATACCTCATAGTGTCAGGTATATCATGCGGCATGAAACACCCTGCTATATCCTCTTCGGCACCTTCCTCTTCATCAATAAATGCACTTGGATCTGTTAGTATAATAGCAAAATCACTTTCATCGTCATCACTATTTCGTAAAACACCATCAACAGCTTTCTCAAGCCCTATGTAGCATACTCGAGGTGTAAATTGCTGTTTATTCATTTTAAGGAATATGTGAACTAAACCAGTTATTTTACTTACGTATGTTGTCATTGTACGCAAACGCGTACAATACAATTTGTATGATCCTAGTTTCATTGTGGTTGCAAATAACTTATTGAATTCTAATTCAAATCTTACTTTGACATCTATTTTCTACACATGTTATGAAAAAACAAACTTTTAATCGATGGTTATGAAAAAAAATATAATATCATTCACTTACGTGCACAATGTTTCCGTGATGAAACTTCAACTGACACTATTTATCAAAAAATGTCAGACTACCCGCATAATGTTTAACAAAATATTTAAACAGTTTTATAATAAAGTAAAATTACATGATTACCCTACTTAACTTTCAGAGTTCTACAATCTACACCTATGGATATGTCTGTACTCAGTTGCGTACAGTGACCTCAAATGGGTTAATATTAAAAGAATTAATTGGTATCAAAATATTTATTTTTAAATATTCTTTGTTAATTAACGCATATTGTTTTGAATCCAGGTCCTGAAGGCACTGACGCGCGCGAACATGTCGGGCGCGCCGCGGGCGCAGGGGATCCCCCACGCTACGATGCCAATTTGCTGGTTGCGGTCAGAACGCACTAAGGGGCTGCCAGAGTCACCCTGGAAAAAAAAACACAAAACTAGAATTTCCAGAAAAATATTCAAGAAAATTTAATTGTATGCAAATTGAAAGCAGTAGCTACTCTTCGGAGACAATGTTACAGAGAAAGGACCGAAATATGCTTCAGAAGGCTTCATTTTGCCAAGGTCAGGGTGCTCTTGAGTAGTTTTATCACAATTTGTCCGCGATCATTACAATTTTTTAGTCGCGAATAACTTTGCTGTACATTAAAAGTCGAAATTCTCCATCTTCTGGTTACGTGATAGAGAACAGAGGGCCTAGTGGCAATTTGATACTGTTTACTATCGCGTAACGTAAACGCGAATTTCTAAGGAATTGAAACAGCGCCATCTAGTAGCACTACTGTTTCAATTCCATATAAATTTGCGTTTAGATCAACGCGATAGTAACAGTATGAAAATATTGATAACTCCCATTAGGCACACTGAAAATTTTTAACGATCTCACTGGAGCAGTTAGTGGTTGGCAGAATAAACTCATATCTCTTCCAAGTTAGCCCGCTTCCATCGTAGACAGCATTGTCATTTGTCACTTATAGCTCGCCAAGTTCGTTGGTGACATTCCCATGATAGTTGGGGGGGGGGGGGGGGGAACTGCGCGGGGCACCGCAAAATCCTTGACATTTTCAGTATCATCCTCGTATTTTCAGCTTGTTTTTGCAGATTAACTTGACAATCCGAAATTGAAACTGTAGAGTTTGTGTATTTATACACCGGTAGTGGGGCAAGGCAGTCTGTCTGTGGCATCGAGAGGAGGCGGACGTGTACTGCTGGCCATTATGTGTAGTGTAGTGGTGAGACGGTGACTTACTGCTATTACAGTAAGGACAAAGGACCTTACAGAAACAATTATGCTAAGTTAACTAAAGTTGCTCACATTGCAAGTGCCGCGACCGGGAGAGTGGAAGGTGCAGATCTCGACGGCGGGGTCGACGTGCGGCACGTTCATGCCAAGCTGCGAGGCCACTCGGCGGACTTCGCTCACGCAGCGTTGACCGTCTACTGTAGGAGCGCGAAGCTCCATAAGAGTGGCAGCAAGAGGACCATTATGCTAAAATAAAAAAAAAACGAGCGTGTTATAGCCCGCAAGACAGAGATAAAAAAAAAACAAAGCACCATCTATGCATCTATGCGTAAGTTTTTTGGTTTCTCAACAGGTTCTTGAAATGTATAAAAAGGGACTGTTCCAAAGTTCTCTAAAAACGCCATCTACTGGTAGTTTAAAATAACAATGGATGCTTCAACACCTATAGCAGTACGCATAAAAGCCTCGCCCGATTACACTTTTTTTCGTAACGCATTCATTTTACTCCCCAGGTCCCCAAGAGCTCGTAAAAAAATTTACTTCAAAAACCGGAGAAGTGTGACTTAAACTCGTGCGAAGGGTTCCTAACGATGTTGAAAAAACTATAACGTTTTATTTAGATTTGACCTACAATTCTCACATACAAACTTATTTAACAATAACAGAAATCACCAATAATTATGAGAATTCACAATAGTTTTTGAAATGTATGGTATTTATGTGCAGTACGTTTACAAAATTTGTAAAATGTTGTTACTGACTAAGAACAAAGTAAATATTTGCTACATTTACTTATGCTTCGTCAGTAAAATGATATCACACTTATATTATAAAAGCGAAAGTTAGTGTGCATGTTTGTTTACGCTGTGGCTACTGAAGCGATTTGGCTGAAATTCGGAATGGAAATAGATTTTACTCTGGATTACCACATAGGCGTCCGGTGTTTTAAAGATAGAAGAAAAAATTAAATTTTAATTATGATATAATTTGAACGTCGAAGTTACGAAAACTCACCGAGGTTCTGCCCCAACCGGTAACTCTGGTCTGAACGTTACCTCCAATGAAATCCCAGTTCAGAGCGATGACTTGTATGGAAGCGGAGAGAGGTATATTCGCACTGGCAGTGTAGATACCGATGTCGTTCTTGATGGTAGCATGGTGGTAATTTGGGTGCATGAGGCCGCGACTGAATTGGATACCATGGCCGCCACTCGCCCAGCGGTTGGTGCCTGCCCATGCGCGGAGGGAGCTGGAAGTAAATCAATCAATCAATCAATCAATCAATTAATCAATCAATCAATCAATCGATCAATCAATCAATCAATCAGTTTATTTATTTGCAGATACATGCATTATACATATATACAGGTGGTCGGTAGATGTAGATGGTAAATGTGTCTTGCCAATTTGGCATGCAAATTATTTATTAAGTAGTTAATGATTCAAATGACAATTTCACCATTTAAAATTTACATCTTTACAATAACTTTATAAGTAAACATTTTATAATTATATTACTAAAATGTACATTTTAAATCTGTAATATTCAATTTTAATAGGAAAAGCATTCTTAACCTAGGGCAACATCTATTGGGTGGAAAAAGTGAGTTTTGAGAAATGAGGGAAAAAACACCTCGTGATCTGACCTGTCTTACTGCCCTTTTCCCGGAATACTGGGTGCCTTCGATAGTTCACTAAGCACTCTTTTTTACCACAGCAATCATCAAATTTTTTACAAAATTATCTAGAATTAAGTACACAGTCGTATAGTGCACTTATCAATATACATATAATCATTACATATACAATATAGTGCACTTAAATATCACTATGTTAAGACTTTCCTAGAAGCTTGCGTTTAATAAACACTTTGAACTTTTTGAGAGACATGCCAGTGGCTTCATGTGGTAGTTTATTATAAAAACGCCCAAACCCTTAAAATAATTACATTTTTTTTTGTAACCTAGTGTGTTGTGCAATAATTTTATATTATAGAATGAGAAGACATCTAATGCTTGTATCACTTACCCGATAGGGTTGTTGCCACCGACGGGTCTCATGCAGTGGGCGGCGGTGAGGCAGTGCCTGTTGGAAATGATGCTGCCTCCGCACACCTTGCTGCGGGTCCCGGAGCCGGTGGTCAGCGCCACCTGGTGAGGAACGTTGCCGGCGTGGCTGCCGCCGACGATGCGAGCGCTGGCGTCGGTGTGGTCGAAGAAGATGGACATGTCCTGTTCCTCCGCCAGTGGTAAGGCTGAAGGTTATTTGTACATTAGCTCTAACCGTGTGACGCGAGCTTCGATTATAGTCATCATCATCATTTCAACCCTCGCGAGCTCGAGTCTCCTCTCAGAATGAGAGGGGTTAGGCCAATAGTCCACCACGCTGGTCCAATGCGGATTAGCAGACTTCACACACGCAGAGAATTAAGAAAATTCTCTGGTATGCAGTTTTCCTCACGATGTTTTTCCTTCACCGTTTGAGACACGTGATATTTAATTTCTTAAAATACACACAACTGAAAAGTTGGAGGTGCATGCCCCGGACCGGATCCGAACCCACACCCTCCGGAATCAGAGGCAGAGGTCATATCCACTGGGCTATCACGGCTTATAATAAGCTTCTTTATTACAAAAAAGTGTGTGCCAGCTCCGACGCACGAATAGAGTTTCTCTTACAGATCGACTGTCTAAATAGGTGTATGTTGACCCGCAGCATACACTATAATGGATTGCTAAATTATATTTATTAAATTCTTAGTGCTGAAAAAAGTGATTCTATCCAACTTTACTTTTGATCAATTAACATAATATACTTATTTACAGCACAAGGGTCCAATAAATTCTAACTTGTTTTATTTAAAACACTCCATTCAGTATAAAACTAGATTAACCTTTATGGACCATGAACCCCCCTTTTTTTATCACGCCAACGTAGTCACCTATTGAGTCTTCTGTGGACCCTTGGGGGTCCTGAACCACTTTGGGAACCAATGGTCTAAATTAAACTGTTCTTACCATTGCTGCCAAGGAGGATTGATAGGCACAATAACGCGACTTTGAATGCCATGTCTACTTCTTCTGACCTGGAATACCGCTGCACACGCTGACGCGTCTATTTATATGCACTAAGTATCCTAATCTTGATAAAAAGCATTTAATTATTATCATGAAAGTTTGCATTATTGTGTAGATTATGCCATAATCGCATTTATTTATAGGTTCATATAATAAAACAGAGTCCTCCATAGAATCTGTCCGTCCGTCTATCAGCATTTCGATATAGCGGTATATGAGGAAGGTTTCGGTATGTAATGTGTCAAGATAGTATGTGTGTGTATGTAAAATTGTAAATTGATTGAAGTATGACGGACTACAATCTCACCTGATGGTAAGTGATGATGCAGTCTAAGGTGGAAGCTGGCTAACTTGTTAGGAGGAGGATGAAACCTAACACTAAATCGCTTGGCGGTACGTCTTTGCCGGTAGGGTGGGAACTAGCCACGGCCGAAGCCTCCCACCTGACCTGGACCAATTAAGAAAACCTCAATCGGCCCAGCCGGGGATCGAACCCAGGACCTACGTCTTGTAAATCCACCGCGCAAACCACTGCGCCACGGAGGCCGTCAAAAAGGCTGTATTCTGTAAACTTACAGCGCTGTGATATCGTTGGTTTCCATGAAAGCTTCGTTGTTAGTGACATTTAATCATCCGTCAGTCAGTCCGATCAGTGACATCCCATAGAAACAAACTTTAAATTCGAATAAAACTTGAAGAACAACACAGCCGTGATGCAAGCGGTGTAAGTCGATTTTAAAGTAGCTCCATAACCCTAGTCACAAGTCCCGGGATCTGTTCTAATTTCTGAAGGTTAGAAGGATACGCTTTCCTACCTTGTTATTATAGCCACCCATTAACAACATCCTTAATCATCGATCATCATTAGGTAATCTATATTTTATTTTATTGTTTGCGATTAGTGTATCAGCCTTGTTGTGGTTCGCTAATATAAATTATTTTACTCCTAGTTGGTATTATCATCATCAACACTCGATACATATAAAAAAAAGGGGTTGACTGTCAGTCTGTGATTTCAAGATAACAGTGTTTTCTCAAGTGCTTATAGATATTTGCAGGACTCTAAAACACAATCAAGCCTTTTTTGTCTTTTGTCTGTCTGTTTGTCTGGGCTAATCTCTGGTCGTCGTCATCAATCCATATTCGGCTCACTGCTGAGCTCGACTCTCCTCTCAGAATGAGAGGGGTTAGGCCAATACCACCACGCTGGCCCAATGCGGATTGGCAGACTTCACACACGCAGAGAATTAAGACAATTCTCTGGTATGCAGGTTTCCTCACGATGTTTTCCTTCACCGATTGAGACACGTGATATTTAATTTCTTAAAATGCACACAACTGAAAAGTTGGAGGTGCATACCCCGGATCGGATTCGAACCCACAACCTCCGAAATCGGAGGCAGAGATCATATCCACTGGGCTATCACGGCTCTTACCGCTGGTATGGTTGATTTAAACAAAACTTTAACTTTACGAGGAGATTATAGAGCAACATGTAAGCTACTTTTTATCCAGGAAAATCCATGGTTCCCGCGAGATTTACGAAAAACTGATTTTCACGCTAACGAAGTTATGAGCGTCTGGTAGTCAACAATATAAATGATTTTCTAAAGCCTGTACAGATATAAAAATAGTAATTTACGATTACCTAAAGAGATTATGGAATGCGTTATCATTTTAATTTTTTGAATAAAACCTAACCTAAGCCCTAGATTTATAAAATATCTGCACTGAGCTCTATCAACACAATGCGGCAATAAAATATGTAAGACATATTAGATGCAGTTGCTATTTCAGTCACCCATAGGCGTATATAGGGGGGGGGGGATGTCCGTGCCCACCCTTGAAAGATCCAGTGCCCACCCTGGAAATCTGGGCTACCGATTTATAATTCTATGATGAACGCCAAAATCTATACTGATATTATAAAGCTGAAGACTTTGTTTGGTTGAAAGCGCTAATCTCAGGAAGTACTGGTCCGATTTGAAAAATTCTTTCAATGTTAGATAGCCCATTTATTGAGGAAGGATATATATTATTCTTTCCGGTATTCTTATGGGAACGGTAACCACGCAGGTAAAACCGCGCGGCGTCAGCTAGTACAAAATATACAAAGAAACATCAATATAATCAGTAGACCCGTTTCAGAGGCCAGATAGATACGCCAATGCAGTCACCGCCTCGGGACTCCAATGTACCCTGCAGGGTGTTGGATTACGCACAATGCACAATGGCAACGACACTCTGGCTCGCGGAGTTCCGCAACTCTTCAGACGTTGAGTCTCGAGGGTCCTTACAACCAGAGCCGGCCCGTCCATACGGCGAACGGAGCAGTCGCTCCAGGCGCCAAATCCTAGAGTGCGTCTAAATGATAATCCTAGTCAACCGTAGACGGTACTGCGCCTGATATTCAATTGGTCACCCCAGAGTATGGTCGAGATCTTTGCGTTCCATTCTTACTTTACACTCATAATTTGGTATAGGTATCTACATATTATTAGGAACAAACAGGAGAGGCGCCATAATTGAATCTCGCTCCATTTTAAAATTTACCTCTGGATTCTGAATAGCCGAGCTTATGATCTAACCGCTCAAAGGACGATCAGAACCTTAAGGAGCTGATTAAAAGAATTTGACTTTCTTCAGTTAGACCAGAAACTCCGCTCTATTGGCGGCTATCTTGTCTATTGACTATTTTGGTATGCGTCCACAGATTCGAATCGTACGTATTGGACGCATCGCATCAAACTAAACAGTAGATAAAATTCCTTCGATGTAATCCGTATGATGCGGATCAATGGACGCAAAGATTAATAAAATCCGTTTGATGCGATGCCTCCGATGCGTATACGATGCGGATCAGTGGACGCCTACGTTTAGACAGCCGCGTGGCGTAGTGGAAAGTGCTTTCTGCTTTCTGCGTCCACGTCCATGCCGGCCTTACCACAAGCTCTCAATGGTAACTTCAGGCTCAGTATATGCAGATCAACTCCTGAACTTCTTTTAAAGTAGGGTCCTTTACCTCCATTGAATTGGGAATCGGGAATAGTAACACTGTATTCTTGCGAGGATAATGTCCTGAGAGTTTTAAATGTACAGACATCCACTGGAGTCGTTAAGCGATCCTTCAGTAAAATGTTCATGGGTATGTCTACGGCTGAAACGCCCAGTATAATAGAGAAGCAATAGTGCAGTCGTGTGTATTTGTCAAGGCAGTCTGGAAGGCGTTTTTTATACATTCTGCAAGTACAATTTGATTTATAATTCGGGCCTAATTAATAAGCACCATTAGACGTATCACTGTTTTGTTCTAAGTTTTAAATTTTAAGAGTGCTATTGGTGTGCTCTGTGATTTGCTCAAAGTATTCGATGGTATTGATAACACTCTGTTACCTAAGTTAAGCCACTATGGCATCAAAAGTGTTGCACTTGATCTTATTATAATTTATTAATGTATTACAATATGCATGTGAATAATCTTTGACATTACGATACTTTATTAATTTATAATAGAAGTTTTCAAAAATTCAATGTTATGTTATTCTTATAATGTCAAACTTAAACTGTAATGATCCATCAAATGTAGGAATTACATATTATAATGACCTGAAAATGACTATGATACTAGAAAAGTTCTCATCATCATCATCATGATTCATTCATCTCTAATACCCACGTTGGGCATGTGGGTTGGTCTTTACAGGGATACACTATTCGCACCGGTGTCACTGCTGCCATCTGACCTGACGGTAAGCTGTGCCATTTGATGGTCTAGTCTGTGGAAATGGTTATATCACCATTTGTCTATCTGCAGAGTTCACCACTAGCAGGTGAAGTTGGCAGTCGGGGAGTTTGAGTGGTACTCCCTCTTTCTCCTCTCTTACTCTCCTCTCCGTTACATTCCTATCTACCCAAAAATGGACAAAAGCCTTAACATTAAAATAATAAATTGTTATCAAAACATTTATTTTTAAATAATCTTTGCCAATTAACGCATAGCGTTTTGAATCCAGGTCCTGTAGGCGCTCACACGCGCAAACATGTCAGGAGCGCCACGGGCACAGGGAACTCCCCACGCCACGATGCCGATCTGCTGGTTGCGGTCAGTGCGCACCAGGGGGCTGCCGGAGTCACCCTGGGAAAAAATACAAAAACTCTAGAATCCCAGAAGAGTAAATAAATTAAAAAAATATTCAGCCAAGACGTGCAGATTACGAAGTGTACAAATGTAATAAATTGCAATTTAAGGGTACGCTTTAGACTGCACTTATGGGTTACAGCGTTACATAGACTGTGTGTAGGACCGAAGATTTTTGTGAATGAGAACTAAACATCAACCTATCTGGCGTAGTTGGTAATATGGTTCACAGGGAGATCCTTAGTTCAATTCTCAGCTCGAGTCAGATTATGATTTTATAATTTCTAATTTGGCTAAGGTCTGGTCTTGTGGAAGTTACCACCCTATCGACAAAGATGTGCCGCTAAGCGATTTAGCGTTCCGGTGCGATGCAATGTAGAAACCGTCAGAAGTATGGATTGATTTTGATTTTGATTTTGACCTCTTATATGTTAGCCCGCTTCCATCTTAGACTGCATCGTCACTTATCATCAGGTGACATCGCAGTCAAGGGCTAAGTTGTCATTGAATAAAAAACATCCTTGACAAATCTCCCTGGAATCTAATCTGTCTAGCGTATCTTCTGCTGGTTTTTGCGAATTGTCAAATAGCGATGCAATTAGTGAAGTATTAGCTCACGTGACAAGTGCCGCGGCCGGGAGAGTGGAAGGTGCAGATCTCGATGGCGGGGTCGACGTGCGGGACTCTGATGTTGACCTGCGCGGCCACGCGGCGGACTTCGTTCACGCAGCGCTGGCCGTCTACAGTCGGAGCGCGAAGCTCCAGAAGATTGGGAGAAAGAGGACCTCCATGCTAAAAAGGACGTCTTTTTGACCACAGGGTTGAAGTAAAATTTATCTCAAAAATAAAAAGTAAAGCGCCTGAGTAATGCCCGAGGCTCAAACCTATGAGCCTCAGGCATTACTGCATTACAACAGGTTCTTGAATTGTATAGAAAGGGATTGTTTCAAAGTTCTCTAAAAACGCCATCTATTGGTAGTTGTAATAAAAAAGGATATGTGTACCATAGGAGACCAATCATTTTGAGACCAGCTCTCTAAAAATATTTACGAAAAATGCTTATATTTTTTATTAAAATAAAATCATCAAAAATAATTAGAATTCACAGTTATTAAACAGAAATGTGTGTTATTTAGCACCAGTAAGTATTGTACGTTTACAAACACTAGAAACTTTTAGGTACAACCAAGTATTGCTAAAAAAAATATATTTTTTTTTATTAATTGTAAAACTCACCGAGGTAGCACCCCAGCCGGTAACTCTGGTCTGCACATTAGCTCCAATGAAATCCCAGCTCAGAGCGATGACTTGTACGGAAGAGGAGAGAGGTATATTCGCGCTGGCAGTGTAGATACCGATGTCGTTCTTTATGGTAGCGTGGTGGTAAAGGTGGTGCATGAGGCCGCGGCTGAACCGTATAGAAGTACCGCCGCTCGCCCAGCGGTTAGTGCCCGCCCATCCGCGGAGGGAGCTGTAAGTAAAAGCATTCTTACGGAGGCACACATCTGTTGGGCGCAAAAATTGAGTTTATAAGTTTTAGGAGATGAGGGAAAAAATACTTCGTGACCTGTCTTATTGCCTTTTTTCCAGAATGGTGGGCGTCTTGGATAGTTCAATACTTCCTTTCCTACAGTAGATAGTTCCTTTATATTACAGCATGTATTACTATCTACTTAACTAAATTAAGTATTAACAGTTCTCTTAATGATTTCGCTTTCGATTTCGATTTTGAGATTCCTTGAGCGTCAACTCTTGAAAGTAGCAGAGATTGCTCTACTGGGATAGAATTACTGACAAGTACATTGTAGCCATTAGATCTGAAATAATACTCCACATGATGGTAATCTGGCGAAAGCTGAAAAGGAAAAAGTGTCAATAATGATGCTTTACTTTTTGTTAGGCAATTGGCTGTGAGGTGTAACTTTTGCCTTTGGAATGACAGGTTTAAATCTATCTTTACCTATAATAAAAACTGTATAAGGTCCAATTCTGTTCATTGACGGTATTTTGAAAATTTCTGTTGGAGAGCATTACGTAATCGATACTGAAGCCAAAAATATTTTCTGCACTTGCATTGTCTTGCCCTGCCACCTTCCCACTTTCTAGCAACATAAACTGTCTACGAACACAGGCGATCTCAGTCGAATGGCTATTTTATTGTAAGACGAGAAGACACCTAAACTTATGCGTGTACCACTAACCTGACAGGGTTGTTGCCACCGACGGATCTCATACAGTGGGCGGCAGTGAGCACGTGTCTATTGGAAATGAGACTGGCTCCGCACACCTTGGTGCGGGACAAGTTGCCGGTGGTCAGCGCCACCTGGTGAGGAACGTTGCCGGCGTTGCTGCCGCCGATGATGCGAGCGCTAGCGTCGGTGTGGTCGAAGAAGACGGACATGTCCTGTTCCTCCTCAAGTGGGAAGGCTGAAGGTTATTTATACCGCATTAGCTCTAACCGTGTGAAGCTCAGCTTCGATTATAATATTTACTTAGATATTCGCCAGAGAACTACTTAACCAATATTCAGATCTGTGAATCAGAATCAAAAGATCTGTAGATCGATACTATCGAATCGATAATATTTATTAAAGATAAAACCAAAAATGTCATTAAATACGTAAAAAGTTAATTTTTACTACTTTTAATTTTTTTGATTAAAAACTAGTAATTCACAAAATTAAAAACTTTCAGTAACTGTTTTGACACAATCTTATAAAGTAAGTCTCGAAAGAGAAATTTGATTTTCAGAATAGTCATACAAAATTTCATTTTTCTTTTTCAATTCCAAAACTTTTCCGCTCAACAAAAATACGGGCAGACAAAAATATAGATAGACAGCAAAAAATTAAAAAAATATTATTTTGGCTTCAGTATCTATATTATAAAGCTGAAGAGTTTGTTTGTTTTCTTGAACGCGCTGATCTCAGGAATATGAAAAATTCTTTCAAGGTTTTATCGAGGAAGGCTAAGGAAACTATATATTATCAACGTATTCCCACGGAAACGGGAACCACGCGAGTGAAACCGCGCGGCGTAAGCTAGTCGATTATATGTATAATGCCCTCCAACAAAAATTTTCAAAATATCTGTTACAATTTTATTATGAGTATTGGACAAGTCAGAGTTTTGTATGTTAAGTCCATCCACTTCTTCTCCCTTTCCTTTGCTGTACTTATCTATCCCATCTGACAGTTTTTATGATGTCATCAGTCCAGTACAGTGTGATGTCCATTTTTCATCAGAGTAACGTGATAGATTATTATGGCCGGCACACTGCCACTTAAGTGTCAGTGCATGTTTTAGGGCGTCTGTAACTTTTGTTTTTTGTCTAATCCTTGCACTTCTTATTTTATGGGTTTCTCATATGTCTAAAATACTTCTTTCTATTGCCCTTTGTGTAATTTTTTTATTTATTTTCCGTCTTTTTATCCCATATTGTGTATAAAGTGATAGTATGTACACTATCGGTGTTCTTATCGGTGTTCTTGCATTATAAGGGTTTAAATTGCTCATTTAATCTACGCCCTATACTGCGCGTTATCTGGCACGCACTTGGCCGGTTTTTAATATTTACAATACCACTCTCAAGTTTTTGAGTTAATTATGAATCTGAGGCCCTACTTTTATGGTATTTTGGACAGTAGTCTATGAGTCCTTTGGGCGATGGACAAATACTACACTAGCGTTTGGCAGTATGGTACGAATGCGGGTCTTGCAGAGAGTGATCTTGGTCTCGTGGTACCTACTCTCACGATTGCCATAAATAAAGCAGCATAGGTAAGGGTCTTAATTAAACTGATAAATTAATCTTACCATTGCTGCCAAGGAAGACAGTGAGGCACAACAACGCGACTTTTACTGCCATGTCTTCTTCTGACCTAGAGTACCACTGAACCCGCAAACTCAGCTATTTATATGCAGGAAATATCCTAATCTTGATAAAAAGCATTTAATAAATAATATCAGGAAAGTTTGCATTATTGTGTAGATTATTATTTCATAATCGCGTTAATCTATAGGTTCATATAATAAAACGAAGTCCTCCATATCGTTTGTCTCTCTGTCTATCAGTTTTTTGATATAAAAATACTACTGAACGGATTTTCAAGCGATTTTTACCAATAGATAGTGGTTATGAAAAAGATTGTGTATATAATTGTAAATTAATAGAAGTATGATGGTAAATGTAAAAATGCCGGAAAATCTCAAGCCTCCGACGGCGTAATATGGTGGTAAATACAATTAAAGTTTTACTTCGAAATTTTCACAGACGAAGTCACTGACGTTTGCTAGTCATGAGTTCTAATACTACATAATGCATTTCCATGGCAACTACGTTGGAAATAAAGTCCAAATTTTAATGAAACTTGTTATAGGCGAAAATTACATCGACGAGTATAAAATAGCGGAATCACACCCCAGATGTCTAAAGTAACACTCTGTGCTGGACAGGGCAAGGTTACAGGGGGTAAACCGGGGGCACTTGTTCCAAAAAGCAGTTTCTAAAGGCCGGCAAAATTCACAGTACGAGTAATAATTTAAATTTAAAAACCCTGACAAGTTAGGCAAAATATATAAAAGACAAATTAACCTCAGAATAGAGGAATAACTTGAATGAAAAAAGCAGGTTTTATATTAAATTTTACAAGCAAGCCTTATTTAATCTAAATATTTGAACCTAAGTGGATTATATTAATGGATACGTATGAAAAACATTAAAAAACCCAGATAGACCAGACGTATTCTATTGTTTTAAACAAATTAAACGTAAAGTACTTGTAGAGCTTACTGTGCCATGGGAGACAAATATCCCTAAAGACCATACAATAAAAAAAAGTTTAAATACTGTAACCCGACCACATTAAAAAAGAGCCTAAAAAGGACGAAACAAGAAATTCAGATAGAAATCGAGAAATGCATATGTACAAAAGTGGCCAAGATTTTGAAGTAGCTCCATAACCCTACGCCCTGGTCACTAGTCCTGGTTTCTGTTTTGACTTCTGAGGGTCACATTTATTATTATAGTCATCCAATAATAAAATAACAATATTCTTAGTCATCAATCACCATTGGGTAATCTTCATTTTATTTAATTGTTTCGGATTAGTACATAAGCCGTGTCGTGGTTCGCTAATATAAATTACTACGCCCACGACTTCGTCTGCGTGGAAATCAATGTAAAATTACACCACTTTAGAGGGTGAAATTTAAAAACTCTTGAATCATATTTCGTTTTTTTAATGATTTAATAAACTGTTACACTGAAAATGGACGACTTTCCATACAAATTTTCAACCCCTATTTCACCACCTTCTCTTTATATTTTAGGCATAAAAAGTAGCCTTTGCTGCCTAGTAACCTGCTACAAGGTCCCATTTATCATAATACCAAAATTCATCTTGATCGTTTTAGCCGTTTAGCCATGAAAAGGTAACATACAGACAGACTTACTTTCGCATTTATAATATTAGTATAAATTATATTCCTAGTTGTTATTATCATCATCAACACTCAATACATAAAAATAAAATTGTAAAAAGTATCTGTCTGTGATTTTGAAGATAACTGTGTTTTCTCAAGTTCTAATAGTTATTTACACGATACTGAAAAACAAACAAGCCTTTTTAAATTTTTTATCTGTCTGTCAATCTATCTCTTTGTCAAAGCCATTCCCTGGAACGGCTGAAGCTACTTAAACTGAACTTTGATTGAAAGATAGAGGAGGTTATAGAGCAACATATAGGCTTCTTTTTTGTCCCGGAAAATCCAAGGTTCCTGCGGGATTTACGAAAAAGTGATTTTCACGCTAACGAAGTTGCGGGCGTCCGTTAGTCAACACTATTATTTTTTGAGATCTTTTAAAGCCTCTAAAGATATAAAAAAACTAATTTACGAGTACTTAAAGAGATTATGAAATGTGTTATCATTTTAATTTTTTACCTAAGCCCTAGATTTATTAAATACCCGCTCAGAGCTTTATCAATACAATGCGACAATAAAATATGTAAGACATATTATATGCAGTTGTTATTTCAGTTACCGCCTCCGCGGGGCTCGAACGTACCCCTCTGGTTGTTGAATCACGAAGCCATCTGCACAATGGCAAAATACTCCGGCCCGTAAAGATCCACAACTCTTCAGACGTGAGTCTCGAGGGTCCTAACAACATGAGCTCCCTACCCCCTCCGCTGGGTCCAGAATAGATTCTGTGACCTCTCAGAGGACTTTGCGGCTATCGCATAGGGCAATGGATAGTGACCCTGCTTTCTGCGTCTCAAATCCGTAGCGATTCCATAATGTTTCAACATTTTGTACCCTGAGGGTCATTAATGTAAAGCGATATTGTACGTCCTCCACCATTTCATTCACTCAATTCGTAGGTACTATTTACTGAGGTATCGTTATTTACGGTCTTAAATAAGATGGGCAGATTTTATGATGGCTTAGCAAAAGGCTGTGATCCCCAGTCCCCAGATTAATTGATGAAATCATAATGAACATCGTGGACTTGAACGCTGACCGGGTCGGCATGATCAAACTACGTAAATTATATTATACGTAATCGATAGTTTGCGCCAAGCCGCCAAACGCCTAGTTCTGCTACAGGCTACAACGAATGCTTTGCTTCCAGCAACCTCCGCGGATGGGTTCGCACTAACCACTGGGCAAGCAGCGGCGTGCGTATCCAGTTCATCATGTATGCATCCCCAGCACCACGCGGGTACGTGATCAAATGATCTTTACTTTATATACCTCCGTTGAAGTGGAAATCTGGGTGTATAGTAACACTTTACTCTAGCAAGGATAATGTCCTGAGAGTTGTAGATGTGAAGACATCTACAGAAGTCGTTAAGTGAGACTTCAGTGTAATGTTCATGGGCATGTCTACGGCCGAAGCGCCTAGTGAAATACTGAAGCAATAGTGCAGTTGTGTGAGATTGGCTAGGCAGCCTGTTAGGCGTTTTTTATACATTCTGAAAGTCACGATTTGATTTATTATTCTGGCCTAATTAATTAGCACCGTAAGACGCGTCTCTGTTTTGTGAAAATTCCAAGAGTGCTATTGGTGTGTTCTGTGATTTGTCCAAAGCATTCGATTGTGTTGACTATAACACTCTGTTAAGCCACTAGGCATCAAAAGCAGACACCTGCCCTCCTATCCTATCCTTACTACACTAGTAGTACTTTTTCCATCCATGGTTCCTGCGGGATGAATGATTAACTGAATTTCACGCGCAAAGAATTCACGTGCATCCGCTAGCATTTTTTATTTTATTATCATTGTTAAAAATTTAAAAAAGGACAAATAAATAAATGAGAGAAAAATATGTTTATTTTTAACCGACTACAAAAAAAGGAGGAGGTTTCGCAATTCAACGGTATGTATATTTTTTCATTGACAATTAACGTATAGCTTTTTCAATCCAGGTCCTGTAGGCACTGACACGCACGAACATGTCAGGCGCGCCGCGGGCGCAGGGGATTCCCCACGACACGACGCCGATCAATTGGTTGCGGTCAGTGCGCACAAGGGGGCTGCCAGAATCACCCTGGGAAAAAAATATGCGCTTATAGAATTTAAACTGTAGAATTTCCAGAAAAGTCAAGAAATTAAAAATATTCAGCCAAGACGAAAAGACTACGAAGTCAGTGCCAGTGTGTGCAAATTGAAAACATACTAAGAATACGCTTTATACCTACTGTAATCACGGGACATGAAGTTTCAGAGACTGTACGTAGGAGTAGAACCGAAAAATACACCACAAGGCATTTTCCACCCACTGTGCTGTTGAGTAGTATCACGGTTTGAACGATAACATTTTAAGTCGCGTTTAGAATCAGCCAACTTGGCAACTTGGCTACCTATATTCAGAGGTCAGAGGTAACGGTAGAATAAACTCGTACCTCTTCCATTATAGACTGCATCGTCACCTAACATCTGGTGGCATTGCAATCAAGGGCTAACTTATCATTGAATAAAAAAATCATTCCTTGACAAATCTGCCAGCGTATTTTCAGCTGGTTTTTGTGGATTGTCAATTAGCGGTGCAATTTGCCTGGTGTTGTGGAGAATTGCAAATAATTATGCTAAGTTAACTGAAATTGCTCACATTGCAGGTGCCGCGGCCAGGAGAGTGGAAGGTACAGATCTCGACGGCGGGGTCGACGGGCGGGACTCTGATGTTGACCTCCGCGGCTACTCGGCGGACTTCGTTCACACAGTGCTCACCGTCAACAGTCGGAGCGTGCAGCTCTTTAAGAGTGGCAGAATAAAGACCTCCTTGCTAAAAAAACGAGCGTGTTTTAGACTACAGGGCTGCAGTAAAACTTCTTTTGAATGTTTTTTAAATTCATTTTGCCGTTAATAAGTGACCGTTGTATTGAACATATTAGAAAAGTTGAAGGTTTTCCTGAAGAGTACAAAGCTGAAATACAGATGTCTCGGCGCCCAATATGAATTCTTCCAGTTCGGCGTCGAGACACTAGGCCCGTGGGGTGGGAGCGCCAAGGCTCTGCACAAGGAGATCAGCAAACGCCTCAGGGAAGCAACAGGCAAACCTCGTTCAGGCAGTTTTCTCGCGCAAAGAATTTCAATCCCAATAGCAATTCAACGCGTGAATGCTGCCTGCGTGATTGGCGGCACCCTATCAAGGGCTGCTGATAAGTATTTTAAGTATTAGTATTTATTTATTTTAATTTTATATATTTGGTTAGGTTATTTTAATGTATGCCTATTTTGATTATAAACCTTTTGTGTTTCATAAATAAACCCTTACATCATGAATAAAGTCTGACAACATTATCTTTTATAGCTTTCCACTATGGAAAGCTATAAAAGATAATGTTGTCAGTAAGGTAACTCAATGTCTGTTAAAAATCATAAGATGAAATTTGTTATGGGTATGTATATAAATTACGTCTATCCCATATTATTATCGTCTATCCCATAGTGTGGTATCTCGTTATCAATATTTGTGTGCATTACATAAGGGATTAAAGAGCTAACTTAATCTTAATCAAGGAGCGTTGCCCGACACCCACTTGGCCGGTTTTTTTGCAATAATGTGTGGAAGTGCTACTTTATTGCTTTAGCCAGCGTGTATGCTGTTGAAATTGAAACATCATGTAATGTTAAATCCTGCGTTTTAAAAAGCATACCCATTTAAACAAAAAAAAAGAATTTTTGAAATCGATTCAGGCGTCTTCGAGTAATCGGTGACCATACATAAAAAAAACATACATACAGCCGAACGTAGAACCTCCTCCTTTTTGGAAGTCGGTTAAAAAGAACAAAGATTCCGACGAATTCAGAACCTCCTCCTTTTTGAAGTCGGTTAAAGAGTTTATTATCACAGTACTTTTACAAAAACTTGAAGTATTTTGTTACAATGTTTGCGCAATAAGATAGATTTGAACGTTAAAGTTGCGAAAGCTCACCCGGGTGCTGCCCCAGCCGGTAACTTTGGTCTGAACATTAGGTCCAATGAAATCCCAATTCAGAGCGATGAATTTGACGGCAACGGAGAAAGCGAAATTCGTGTTGACGGTGTAGATGCCGATGTCGTTCTTGATGGTATTGAAGTTGTACAGGGGGTGCATGAGACCGCTACTAAACTCCATAGGAGTACCGCCACTCGCCCAGCTGTTAGTGCCCGACCATCCGCGGAGGGTGCTGGAAGTAAAACATTCTTAAGCGAGGTCCACATCTATTGGATGGAGAAAGTGTGTTTAAAAGTTTTAAGAGATGAAGGAAAAAATACCTCGTGATCTGACTGTTTCATTGCCATTTTCCCGGAATAGTGGGTACCTTCGATAGTTCACTAGTCACTACTTTTTATATAACTACTTAACTATAATAAGGATTACCAAATCAGTTTTTGAGAGTCCTTGAGCGTCAATTATCGAAAGTAGCATTCAATGCTCAACTGAGCTCGAACAATTATTACCTTATATGTCACGGAAAATGTAAAACAATACTGAGAGCAGGATTTCATGATATGGAAAATTGAAACGTGCATAACTTGGTATTAAAGTACTTGTGTCTCTATTATAAAACTCACATCGTTCGTTTTTAAAATACACTCGTAACTTAATACCTCGAGCAGGTCCCAGGACTTGTGCCCTTGGGAATGGGCTTAAAGGATCCTTTCAGAATGCAACTCTCATTATGCAACTATTTTTGGGGGTGGAAAAGGGGTTGAAATTTTTTCTATAGAAAGTCCTTCATTTTACCCCTAAAGGGCTAAAAGGGACTGAAGTTTTTATTAATATTTAAAACATGTGAAAATATAAATAGAAGATATAGGGGTTGAAAGTGTACATCGATTCTCACGTGAAAGACCTACCAGGTCCAATTTTGTACATTGAAATTCAATTTCAGAAAATTAAATAATTATATAGTGTGTCGCTAAAAAGTTCTTAATATTTAAATGTTAATAGTACATGAAATTGTGTTAGTAAAACTTAACCTAATGGGTTTAGATAAGGTTTAATGTTTACGTGACGTCATGGGTTAGATAAATAAATAAACATTTAATCTAATTGCTCCCTCTACTGCATATGCACATAATTTCATGCCCTCCAGAGAGGGTGTACGCCCTCGTACTGAGCAGGGCGTTGGAGCTACGCACAAGTATGGCATAATACTCATCCAGCGGTGCCTCGGCAAACATCGCCGAAGTACTACAATGGCGCGGTCGCCCCAGCACTGCCCTCAGAACATATTGTACTGGAACCGAAAGGCGCCGTAGGCCCGCTACGTATAGTCGCACCACAAGCTACAGGTGGAGAAGGATTAGTAATAAGATCTAAACAGTTTGAGCTTTACTTCTACACTACACCTAGAAAATCTGCCAACATATTACCACGGACCAACAGCACCCGACGCTCATGTTTGATATCACCGTCGTCATCGAGGCGATCCGTTACCGTGTGACTGTGGTATTTGGATTCAGTCATTTGCCTGAAGGGAGAGCCACTTAGCATTATATTTGGTTTAAAGTAGTAGTTTGGTTTTATACTCCCTCTGTGAACAAGGAACTCACTCTTTTTGCATTATGTCTGAGTCATTTACCCCGGCGTATTCCTCACAGATTCTTAGTAACTTTCTAAGACCACTAACCGAGGGGCTCAGCAAAAGTAATATGTTGTTCATTGCGTCACCATCAATTGAGCATCCGACTCCAACCCTACCGAGCCTCTCAATTAACTTATTCAAATAAATATAGAACAGCCTAGGTGACGACAGCCCTCCCTGTCGTACTCCACATTTCATTTTATATCACTCGTCACTAAAATAATATAATATAATATTCAAACAATGAGATTGTCTCGGATCTCAATTTGGTTTTATTCAGCCATAATACTTTATAGGACACCAGATCAAACGCCTTAGTAAGTTCCAAAAAACAGGCATATACCTCAGGTTTTCTATTCATATAGTACCAGACAGTCAGATTGAGGCACGATATCGTCCTACTAATATTATAAACGCGAAAATTTGTATGGATATTTGTATGGAAGTTTGTATGGAAGTTTGTTCGGATGTTTGTTGGGATGTTTGTTACTCTTTAACGCCGCAACTACTGAACCGATTTGGTTGAAGTTGACAACGAAGATAGATAGTACCCTGGAGGGATTTGTGAAAAACTGAATTCCACGCGGACGAAGTCGCGGGCGCCCACTTGTTATATTATAAAACGAGAAGATTATTATTATGCTTGTAACACTTACCTGGAAGGCTCGTTTCCACCCAAGGGTCTCATGCAGTGGGCGGCGGTGAGCACGTGTGTGTTGGAAATGAGGCAACCTCCGCAAAAGAAGCTGCGGGTCCCGGAGCCGGTGGTCAGCGCCACCTGGTGAGCAACATCGTCAACGTTGCTGCCGCCGACGATGCGAGCGCTGGCGTCGGTGTAGTCGAAGAAGATGGACATGTCCTGTTCCTTCTCAAGTGGGAAGGCTGAAGGTTATTTGTACATTAGTTCCTTCTTACCGTGTGAAGCTCAGCTTCGATTGAAATAATTATAACTATTTACTTATACAGGGTTACTACATGGCCCGCCCATCTCCATTTCAATCTCATAGAATAGTTAAGTGCGTCTATTACTCTTGTTTTTCTCTTATAGTAGAGTTGCGAATTTGTAGCAAGAATGAATGACGATAGATGGACTTCTCGGCTGACAGCATAGACAGGGCCTGTAGGTGCTAGAAAAAGAGGACGACCTAGAAGTAGATGGGCAGACGACATTGAAAGGACGGCTGGAAAACAGTGGAGAAAAAATAGACACAGATAGAGACTACTGGTCATCTCTGGAGAAGCCCTTCACCCTCAATTAGAGGGGTTCGCACAAAACTTTTTTTTAAACTTTATATATATTAAAGTAACTTGAGAATGTCCTTACAAAAATTTAAAAATTGTAATTTATTTTCGTTTTGTAACAAAATTATAAATATTATTAACCTAATTCTACATATTATTTTTACTATAAGTTCACTATCTATAATTTACGTATGTGCGAAATAAAAGGCTTTTTATTTTATTTATTTTATACTTATACAGGGTGTTCGGGAGTATTTCCCACAACTCCAGGGTTATATTCTTTGACAAAAAAATTAATTCAAAAATGTTCAAGGAGCGTGTGTTCTAAAATGAATATTTTCGGAGTAAATAATATTTCTTTTGTAAATAGATCTAAAATGTGTCCCTTATACGCATCATAATAATGACATATTTATATTTCAAAATGCAACGTTGTCGCTTTGTTGTCTAAACCGCGTGTTACATGGATAGTCGGTATTATTTTAATTACTTTATATGAAAACATATTTTTTTGTTGTTGTAGTGTTGTTGTGTATTGCAAACATTTCAATATAATATTAGTTATGCAGTTTGGTTCCTATAAGTGGTCTCGTTAATACCTTGAATTATGGGAAATACTCTCGAGCACCCTGTATATTCGCCATATTATAATTAACTAGCAGACGTCCGTGACTTCGTCCGCGTGGAAATCAATATAAACTTACAACCCCTATTTCACCTCTTTATTATGAATTGATTTTAAAAATTCTTGAATCTCGTATTTTTTTATAGTTTATTAACAAATTTTTAAAACTGTACAATATAACTATAAAATAATGACTTTCCATACTTTTGAATATGGAGGTCACTTCTGGGGTGCAAGATGAAAATTAAAAAAAAAACCATTTTTAACTGCATTGTATGATACATCAAACAAATGAACTTGTTAAGAGGATCTCAAATATATTTTTTTTGTAATTTTGAAATAAATAGTTTTCAATATATACAAGAAAATAGACCATTCCCCCTCTTTTCTCCGTAACTACCAAACCTAAAAATAAAAAATAAAAATACAGAAGTTAGCTTATATATTATAGTACGGTTGGCAACCCTAAGCGTAGGGTTCTTAGGTATCTATTTTCAGGATGACATTGAGCTTAAGGTCTAAAATAAACTGATATTAAAGATGTCCTTACCATTGCTGCCGAGGAGGATTGCCAGGCACAATAATGCGACTTTGAATGCCATGTCTTGATCATAAGTGGTAATCCAGGTTAGCCTGGAATACCGTCGACTGCACTCGCTAACCCGTCAATTTATATGCACAAAATATCCTAATCTTGATAAAAAGCATTTATTTAATTATTATCATGAAAGTTTAATTTAGAAATTAATTTATTATTGTGCAGATTAAGTTTTAATTGCATTTATCTATAGGTGCATATAACAAGACAAAGTCATCAAAGTCCTCCGACGTGTCTGTCTGTCCGTCTGTCGATAAATTCAAAGACCATTTTACGTGACTATTTTCACCAATATGTGTATTATAATAAGAAAGATTTTGTCTAAATTTATAGAAGTAATGCGGTAATTGTTGGAAATGTCCAAAAACTCAAGCCTCAGGGAGCTTATCCTAGCATCAGATTCTGACATGATGACAGTAAATCCACCTTAGGAATATGCCCTTTCAAACAGAAAAAGAATATCCAAGTTGGTTTAGGCGTCGTCGAGTAATCGCGTAACATCTGTCGTAAGGGTTGTTTTAATTTTTTGTGGAGCTTTAAATGTCTGACAAAAGTTCTGTTCAATGAAAAGCATCTGACACTTTGGATACTACTTCAATATAAAAATCAGTCATGAGAATTTAAGCTTCGTAATACTTTTTTTTAGGTACCAGCCCAGGTGTCAGAGCAAATCTCCACAAAGACGCAGGTATTGAAAGCACATGAGACGCTACTGAAAACCTTAAGCTTTATCTTTGAGAATATGAATTGAGTCAGATCGCACTGAGATTTTGCTCTATGTCAGTGATAATCGTTCGGTCCCGGTAAATACACTGCTATTTTCAAGAACTGACACAGGTCGTACTTATAGTAAGGAATCTCAGAATCGTTAAGGTCACTGAAGAGCAAGTGTTGGCGGATTATCTTGGCTTCTTATTTTATTATTATTAAATATCTGGGCTTAGTTTTATCAATGCAATGCGGCAATAAAATATTCAAAACGCATTAGCTATTTCAGTTGCCGCCTACACCGGGCTCGAACTCGAACGTGCTCTTCAGGTTGTTAGACCGTGCATCAGCATAATGGCAGCGACACTCCAGCCCGCTGAGATCTGCAACTCTTCAGACGTGAGTCTCGAGGTGACAGCATGACGTCCTTCTGGCCGCTCTCTCCTCTAGGTCCAGAAAGGACTCTAAGACCTTTAGGCGGATGATTCGGTCCTTAAGTAACTGATTAAGTCTCTCGGGCTTCGAGCTCGGGATTCAACCATAAACTCAGCTCACGCTCAAATCGCAAAAAAATTGATGACTGGTGATTAAGTTTTTTAAAACATTTAAGCAGTTTTTGGTTTAATAAGATAGTATCTTTCTTACAAGGTTTAACTAGATGCGAACAGACTTACATATACACACACAGCCACACTTAGACAAACACCATAAATACTTTATTTTCGATACGGTCGGACATCCGGAGTGGTCTAAGGAACTTTGTTGACATTATGAACTGAGTTTATCGAGGATGATCGATATTGCTCTTAGATTTAGGATTATCATACCTAATACCTATTACCTTAAGCCCGTCAGCCCGCAGTAGAGTATCGTGGTGGGTTTTCGCTCCATATCCCCTCTCCTATAAGGAGAGCAAAAAATACATTTACCTACTGCTGATATTATTAGTTAAGAGTTTTCTCTTTCACGACACAAAAAACACTTTGTCCTGCGGTCCGCAGGAAAAATAATATTTATATTTATACATTTTTATTTATTTTTTATTCTTTACAAGTTGACTACAATCTCACCTGATGGTAAGTTATGAAGTGATGGCAGTCTAAGATGGAAGCGGGCTAACTTGTTAGGAGGAGGATGAAAATCCACCCCTTTAGGTTTCTACACGACATCGTACTGGAACGCTTAATTGCTTGGCGATACGTCTTTGTCGGTAGGGTGGTAATTAGCCAAGGCTGAAGCCTCTCACCAGCCAGACCTGGACAAATTAAGAAAACCTCAATCTGCCCAGCCGGGGATCAGACCCAGGACCTCTGTTTTGTAAATCCATCGTGCATACCACTGCGCCACGGACGCCGGCTAAAATGATTAGTTAAATTTATTAATGTTAATGATATTTCAATTATTTAATAACTTTATAAAAAAACATACTGCGCTGTCTATCTCAAAAGTAGTTGAGGGTATGAATTGTCGACCATTTTATGTTCTACTATTTTTATAGTGAACGTTGACGTCATTAAAGCAGGTAATAAATTCTATAAAGAAGTAATAGATATTGAATTAAAAAAAGATAGATGGAGAATCTGCGATAGCCAGACATGCCTCATTTTAATGAAGGCTAAGTTCGTCATGCTCCTACCAAAGGTAAGTACGGTAGCTAATATTAGAGTTTGTGTCGTGGTGTCTTTGGACTAAGCTTTCAAAGGTTCACCGCATTACACTAATTTTAACGTATGTCAGTGGACATCCCTACATTTAAAAAATACGAACTTTTCAACGACTTAAGTCATTTGTTATATCAGGTGATTGATTTCGTATTCGTATTATGTTAGGATCGTGCCCCGTTGCAAGAACCAGCTCATGACTAAGGCCCCATATGGGTTCGAAACTAGTCGGGAATACTCTAACGTCGTATCATGCGAGTTTTAGCCGTGTTAGTAATCTATACTTATAATAAATCTGTAGAGAGGTCAATTCTGTTCATGAAATATATTTCCAAAATAACTATCAGGGGGTGATTAGTGATCGATACTGATGCCAAAAATGCAATCAGTAAAATTTTTGTCTGTCTGTCTGTCTG
The DNA here is from genome assembly GCF_947172395.1 of Bicyclus anynana. Lineage (NCBI taxonomy): Eukaryota > Metazoa > Arthropoda > Insecta > Lepidoptera > Nymphalidae > Bicyclus > Bicyclus anynana. The sequence goes on from NC_069098.1 coordinate 15,064,108, forward strand.
TCTGTCTGTCTGTATGTTCTTTATAGAAACAAAAACTACTGGACGGATTTTAACGAAACTTGGTGCAATTATTCTAAATACTCCTGGGCAGGTTATAGTATACTTTTACATTACGCTATGATCAATAGGAGCAGAGCAGTGAAGAGAAATGTTGAGAAAACGGGAGAAGTTACTCAATTTTTTAAGCTTCCGTCACGTGTACAGCCTTAATGGTTAAAGCTACATAGAAATCATGTATGACGGAAATGTTCTCCTTAAAATTATCTATAAAAACACAACAGCACATATATGTCTATCTTTTATGGTTGACTCACAATAACACGTGTAACTCCCAATAGCTTAGCAGTTCGGAGCTTTCTAATTATATTTGTCTACTCTTATGTTTATAACACTCATCACTCATCCCTAATAAGAAAGTTAACATTATAACCTATTCAATAAAAAAAGAATCATAAAAATCGGTAAAGAAACACCAAAGTTATACAAGAAATATGCTAAGCCATCGCGCGTGAATACTAATTCATGCTATATGGATTATTTTTGTGTAACGGTTGCCGCGCTCGACGCGACTCGCGGTGGGAGGAATAAATAAAGAAGTGCAGCCTTAATGAGTAGGGTAGGGGTAGGGTAGGGTAGGGTAGGGGGGTAGGGTAGGGTAGGGTAGGGGTAGGGTTGGGATAGGGTAGGGTAGGGGTAGGGTAGAGGTAGTTTAGGGTAGGGTAGGATAGGGGTAGTTGAAAGTTTACAACGACTTTCACGCGGACGCGGGCGTCCGCTAGTAAATTAATAAGAATAATACCTGGTTTAAATTCTAAAATAGATTTCGTATTCATTGTTTAATTAATGGTAACTGATCAAAATTGAGATTGTGATTTTAATTACGAGTTGCCACACTCTTGGCTTCGTGGAAACTCTTCGCTGTAGACCTTGAAGTTTTAAAAAAAGTGTCATTCGAAGGATCGCCACGAAGCTAAAGGACTGACAGTGAGGAGACATGATTTCTTGTATTACATCGAGGAAAATATTAAAAAAATATTTGGACGGTCTAGTTCCTTGAAACCTGATACCTTGAAAGTCACCACAATCCAAGCATCGTAATTGGCTACGGTTGGTACTTACCAACGGGTATGTTCAGGAATGAGGTATGTGTGACCAACGCAAGCTCTCAGTCCAAGAAATTCATTCTTGTAACGACAATTTTGTTATTACTTATAACGTAACTACTTAAATGGATTACAAAATTCTCTTTATAGAAATTTTCAATTCAATGTGATATATTTACTTTAATCTCTAAAGACTTCAGAAGGTTTTCGAACGTAGTAATTTATAATGTTGATAACGGGTTTATTCAATGGACAAGATTATAAACGGTCAAGTTTTAGTGGCCCGAAGCACGATGATGAAATTAAAGTCGACGACCGCGTGGCGCAGTGGGTAGTGACCCTGCTTTCTGCATCCATGGCCGTGGGTTCGATTCCAACAACTGGAAAATATTTGTGTGATGAACATGGGTTTTTTCCAGTGTCTGTGTGTGTTTCTATATAATATAATGTAGTATATAAATGTATATGAATATTATAATATCAACTATCTTATTACTCATAACACAAGCTACTCTGTATGTTTACTTTAGGCCAGATAGTGATGTGTATTGTTTAAGTATATTAAATTGGTCAAGTGGGTAGGACCATGCGCGTTGTAGAGTTCCATAGTTTAAAATAGCACAAAAATTTTAAATATTCTGGTGTCACACCAAAAATATTTTTAAAGACCTATCTAATGATACCCGTCACTATAACGAGACTAGAAATAAATCATACTCACTTTACATGTAGGGGTACCAAAAATTTTTTTTTAGTTCTCTTTTTACTACTCTATAGATTTGATTAATATTTACGAGTTACACCCATGTTAATATCAACTTTCTAGTTTTAACAGACTGAGTTAACAACTTTATCTAAGTATTATCTATCCCATAGTGAGGGGTATCGTTATCGGTATTTTTGTGCATTACTTAAGGGATTAAACCAGCCGCCCCCCCTAGCAAAGCCGTCGTTTACTTGACCTTGGTCCATAGGTATGCGATAGGAGCGAAGCGGGATCTGATTTGAGAAGGGAAGCTAAACATGCAATAATACGATGTCCATTATTTCTTATTTTTTAAATCTCTACGCCTGCTTTCGACGTCCGTCTGTATCGTGAAATCGAGATTGTCAATACGAGTATAGTGTCGTTTACTTACCGTCGAAATTGACGGTTTCAGTTTCAGTTCCAGCCAAGGTTCGGCGACGGGTTTCAGCTTAGTATCGGTTTCAGCTGAAAACCGGCTGAAACTATAGCCGAAACTGAAACTGAGGCTGAAGCTGAAATTCGGTTTCGGTTTCGGCCGTAAAAACTGGTTTGTTTGGACAGTATCAGTAAGTAATGTGAGATACACAATTTAATACTATAGCTGCCCCCCCCCCCCCCCCCCCTCCTAGATATAATCCTAGCTACGCCCATGCACGATGATGATGCATGAAGCGGGCTAATTTGTACGGAGTAGGATGAAAATACACCCAACTAGCCATGACCGAAGCCTCCCACCAGTCAAAAGTTGCTATGATCATTGCATGTCCCTTGCATTCTCATCCTTCATTTCATACAAGTTCATCGGCTTTGACTGGTCATTACTGATTGATTCCTGGATTTAGTTCAGGAATATTCTCCTTGGTCTTCCCCTTTTAACATTTCCGTTCACGCTCGCCTTCTAAATCACTTTCATCAGATACTAGCGGACGCCCGCGACTTCGTCCGCGCTTAGACCTCTTCAATCCGGATCCATCGCAAGATCCGTTCTTAGTGGTTAGTATCTTGAAGTAGCACTGCACCAAGCGATTTAGCGTTGCGGAACGATGTCGTGTAGAAACCGAAAAGGGGTGCGGATTTTCATCCTCCTCCTAACAAGTTAGCCCGCTTCTATCTTAGATTGCATCATCACTTACCATCAGTTGTAAAAACGACCACCAATGCTTGCGACGACTTGTCAATGCAATCACAAGGGCCTTGACTGAACACTGTAGTAGCATTAGCGTCAATTATCAATGACGTAGCATAAACAAAATATCATCATCTAAGCTAAACCCACCACTATATATTACAGGATAATCTAAACTCGATAAATGCGATTAGAACATAATCTATACAATAATGATTTATGAAATTAAATAGTTTTTATCGTGATTAGAATATTTTTTGAATATAAATAGGCTCGTTAGCGGGTTCAGTGGTATTCCAGGTCAGAAGAAGTAGATATGTCATACAAAGTCGCGTTATTGTGCCTAACAGTCCTCCTCGGCAGCAATGGTAAGGACATTTGACTACAAATTGCTACCTAGACTTTTGAGCTATTTTAAACCCATTCTCTGTGTAACTCAGTGTAAATGACATGTCCCAAAATGGGTCTTTATTATTTACTAGAGGACGCCCGCGATTTCGTCCGCCCTTAGACCGCTTTAATCCAGCCCTTATAGTAGTATTGCTGTAAAAAAGGAGTAATTTCTCCCGTTTTCCCAACATTTCCCTTCACTGCTCTGCTCCTATTGATCGTAGCGTGATAAAAAGTATACTATAACCTGCCCAGAAGTATGAAGAATAATTCTACCAAGTTTCGTTAAAATCCGTCGAGTAGTTTTTGTTTCTATAATGAACATACAGACAGACAGACAACCATTTTACTGATTGCATTTTTGGCATCCGTATCGACCACTAATCACCCCCTGATAGTTATTTTGGAAACATATTTCATGTACAGAATTTACCTCTCTACAGATTTTATATAAGCAGGTGGATCGTATTTTTTACGGATAGAATATATAAATTGCTGTTTAGAAAATAATTTTCAGAATTTTTGGAACCCGCAATATTTAAATAAATATTTTTTTTTGTTTCGCTCCCTTGTCTACAAATTAAACATAGAATAAGTGAAAGTGTTCAAAACAACCAATAAAAATAACTGGAATTTAATTAACATCCGGTGTAAGCTGTCAATGTCATGTAACATTGTCATGTTGTCAATTTGACACGAGTATTTTTTTCTTTCTTTATTCTTTCCCGTAAGGAAAAGGCAAAGGTATTTAATATTGACACAAGTTAAAAAGAAACGTTAAATCGTAGACAGAGAAGCATGAAACAAAACTACTCTTTAAATTGCCTTAAAAACGCAATAGACGAACGCGGCTACGCGAAGATCACTGACAATCTGTCAGGGTGTGAATTTCGAGCATGTTGCCGTGATAAAAATTCTTATTTAATGTTGTCAGCTGATGAAAAAAATTACATTTTATATTAACTAAATAAAAAAAATGCGAAAGAAAAATTTATTTTACGTTTTAAGCCCAATATTTTATGTTCTTTTTAGATAATTTGTTCTGTTTACTGGACACTCGGAATAATGGCCCAGCCTTCATACAAAATTGGGACATGTCTAGTTATATAGTCCCGAGGATTTTTGTTTTTTTTTATAAGGAAAACTGAAAGAGAAACTGAGTAACTTGCGGCTGTTAGAACAAAACGCACACGATATTCATGTTTGAAAATAAGTCCGACGACCTGCTAAGTTATTGGTTGTCAACCAATTATCTCGTTTGATATCACACAGTAACCGATACATCGTACGCCGAAACGTGGCCCCCGGACTAAAGGGAATATTTGAAAATCTTTATTCAAAAATTTTCAAAAAAAAAAAAATATAAGGCGACAAGACTTACAAAAATTTTCGAATCCGTTTGAAAGTCTGAAGTCACCCAAACAACAAATAAATTGAATGCTTTATTTATTAACTATACAAATAAATACATAATCAGAACATAATGAAACAAATAAATTATATAGATATCGCAAAATATAACAATCAACACTGTAAACTTGTCAGAATCATCAGCATCAGCAAAATGAATCAATGAGAATCAGCAAAATCGCAACCCGTTCATGCTCCACGGTTGTAATGCTGATTACTCAGCTCAACAGGTCTAGTTGTTAACCACTTTAGGTATAATGCTTGGTGTTAATTTTTATATATGATATTTTAGAGCATAGGTATGCTCTAAAATATCATTTTGATTAAAGTCAACCTTTTTAAATTTACATTTTATTTTTACGATTTTTTTGCTTAAGTTTTAAGTGCTGTATGCTGTATGTATGTACTCGTATGTATGCTGAAATTCTCTCATGAATCCGTTCATAGGTAGAGGCACTACTTACTGACTATGTACTGTCATAATATTAGTTTCATTTTTATCTCTTAATAACTAAATAGTCATTACAAGATAAATTACACAACAGGTAGTGTATTATATAGATTGAGATTTTAGGTTTTGATATAACCGAAAATAAGAATTTTCGATACCTATCTAGCGAATACCTATGTAGGTAATTCAGTAAATATAATAGAATATAAAGATAAGTAAAGATTCACATGCTCTAAATTACACGCTAATGAGGTACAAATAACTTCCAGCCTTCCCACTTGAGGAGGAACAGGACATGTCCATCTTCTTCGACCACACCGACGCCAGTGCTCGCATCGTCGGCGGCAGCAACGCCGGCAACGTTCCTCAACAGGTGGCGCTGACGACCGGCACCGGGACCCGCAGCTTGGTGTGCGGAGGCAGCATCGTGTCTAACAGACACGTTCTCACCGCCGCCCATTGCATGAGACCCGTTGGTGGAAACAACCCTAGCGCGTAAGTGATACAAGCATAAGTTTGTGTGTCTTCTCGTTTCATAATATATCAGCCATTCGACTGATATGACCTGCTTGGAAAATTTTAAAAAATAATTAGTTCCCCCGCTTGCAGGGCCTTTGAATGCCCAAGCAACAGGCAATAAGGGCTCCAAAGTGAGAAACCTCCTCATGATTCGAGCCATTTCAAGAACCAATCAGCCAAATTGACCATCAACGGATTAGCAATCACCCTGCTGTTTGTGGATCTAGCTTGAGAATAAAATTCTGCTTCCAGCTCCCTCCGCGCATGGGCAGGCACCAACCGCTGGGCGAGCGGTGGCACTGGTATCCAGTTCAGCCGTGGTCTCATGCACGCGCAGTACAACCACAATACCATCAAGAACGACATCGGCATCTACACCGCCTCCGCAAACATCGCTCTCTCCGCTGCCGTCCAAGTCATCGCTCTGAACTTTGACTTCATTGGTGCTAATGTTGCTACCAGAGTCACCGGCTGGGGCAGAACCTCGGTGAGTTCACGCTACGTCAACGTTTAAATCTATAAACGTGCAAGCAAGACAAAATACAATACTTACGTTTTCGTAACAATTTTTTGTAAAGTTATAATACCTACTAGCGTACTAACCTAAATCTGTACTAATATTATAAAGCTGAAGAGTTGGTTTGTTTGTCTGTTTGGTTAAACGCGCTAATCTCAGAAACTACTGGTCCGATTTGATAAATTCTGTCAGCGTTAGATAGCCCATTTATCGAGGAAGGAGGCTATATATTATCCCCGTATTCCTACGGGAACGAGAACCACGCAGGTGAAACCGCACGGCATCAAATACTTTCATAATTTTAATAGCAATCACGCTGGGTGGTAAATCAATGAAGTAGCATTTTTACTGAAAATCGCTTTAATTTATTACTAGAGTATTGTCCAGATAGTGATTGATACATTGTGAATGTAACAATTATAAATTATAAGACTTTAATTTTCTTGTAATTTGTTTAATTTTTAGGCTGGAGGTCCTCTTTCTGCCACTCTCCTGGAACTGCGCGCTTCAACCGTCGACGGTAACCACTGTGTGAACGAGGTCCGTCGCGTGTCTAACCAGGTCGGAATTCGTGCGCCGCACGTTGACCCCGCCATCGAGATCTGTACCTTCCACTCCCCCGGACGTGGTACTTGCAATGTGAGTATTTTTTTTTTAATCTGTGACAAGTTAGCCATAGACTCACACCAGTCTTTTCTACGTGACATCTTGGTGGCACATCTTTGCCGGTGGGGTGGTAGTATGTTAGTCATGGCCTAATGCCTATCACCAGACTAGACTTGAGCCGATTTAGAAATTATAGAATCCTTAATTGGCCGAGCTGGGAATCGAATCCTGAATCTCTCTGTTGAGAACCGCAGCACAACCAACTGCGCCAGAGAGATAGTCAAATTAGCATATTTATTTGCTTTTTGCTACAAAACCAACAGACGAATTGCACCGCCACTTAACACCGTTCTCAATTACTGGAGAATACAGAATCAGAGGATGGAGAATTTGACATATTTTTGCAAATTATTTTGGCTTTGCAATGTGTTATTGTGGAGTAGGTGCAATAATTATATTTTGTACAGGGGGAGATTGCTTATGCTTAGGGTATCAAGTTTCCTTAATCCGGCACTGCTGATTAATATTAGCCTGATCAACAAATCCTAATTCCATTTTTAACTAAAAATCGCGGACAAACCTTGATAAAATTCTGAATAGCACCTCGTATTTGAAAAGTCGGAGCCTTGTGAAACACATTGCGTCCTTTGTACAGCCCTGTAACCTCGTGTCCCATGACTTATTATTATTATTTTATAAGGTGTTCTCTTGATATGTTTTGAATATTGTTGATTTTTGTTGACTCTTGTGTATTTGGACATTCTGTCAACAGAGGTTCTTGTAACGATGACGTCATTAATTAATGAAACACCGATTGCACGCACCAAAAAGTGTCCCGTTCCACTATTTGCTTAAGTTAATGTGTGACGGTGAACTATCTGTGGGATGGATTTCCTGTTTAGAATAATAATAAATTGTATGTTATGTTTTTGGCGGGTTTACTCCGTATTGAGTGCGATAACATTTCACCAATGACACTTTGTGGGAGTGCGTAGGTTTACAAGAACAAAGCTCGTGAAACGGCGCAGTTTAGTAAATATTACTAGATGGCGTAATTGATTTAATAAAAAAATATTTCTTTCTATAATTTAAAATCCTTGTTATTAATTTTTTGTATTTTTTCCCAGGGTGACTCTGGCAGCCCCCTAGTGCGCTCCGACCGCAACCAGCAAATCGGCATCGTGTCGTGGGGAATCCCCTGCGCCCGCGGCGCGCCTGACATGTTCGTGAGAGTCAGTGCCTACAGGACCTGGATTCAAAACGCTATGCGTTAATTGACAATTAATATTATAATAACACTTAGAAATAAATGATTTGTTAACAATTAATTTTTTTAATACCAACTTTTGAGATTTGCTCGGTGCTCTGATAATGTTGAAATAACACGATGTAAAGCTTATTGTATAAGTTTTTATACCTCACACTCATGGATTAATTATAGAAGAAATTCCTTTAATACCCTCAGAGTCCAGTATAATGATGCACTCTACATTTTTTTTTTTTATTCTTTACAAGTTAGCCCTTGACTACAATTTCACCTGATGGTAAGTGATGATGCAGTCTAAGATGGAAGCGGGCTAACTTGTTAGGAGGAGGATGAAAATCCACACCCCTTTCGGTTTCTACACGGCATCGTACCGGAACGCTAAATCGCTTGGCGGTACGTCTTTGCCGGTAGGGTGGTAACTAGCCACGGCCGAAGCCTCCCACCAGCCAGACCTGGACAAATTAAGAAAATCTCAATCTGCCCAGCCGGGGATCGAACCCAGGACCTCCGTCTTGTAAATCCACCGCGCATCCCACTGCGCCACGGAGGCCGTCAAAAATGTTTACATTTTATTAAAAAAGCCAAGATATTGTAGTGCGTCGGGCATGTTCGCCGACACTGGAATAAAATTGCGGGTTTCTGGAATACAATCCTTAAATCAGAGAACAAAATTATTAAAGTCGTCGCTCAAATATCCCCCACAACATATTCTTTAAAAACTGGCTAAACGTGCACCAGGTTCCGAAAGTAAAATAAAAAAATAGTAATTTTCTGTAATTTTTATTTCTCATTTTAATTCTGATTTTTGGTTTATGATTCCGGCAAAATTATGGTTTCCACAGAATTAACGAAAAACTGAATTTCACGCGGACAAAGTCGCGAGCATCAGCTAGTTATATAATATATTTTTGCACTAAACCACTATTACAACCCAAGCACACTATCTGAGTCGTCTCTGAAGTCAACTACGTGCAGGTAATAAGTACAGTGCGCACTACAGACAAAACGCCTGAGGCGTCAGCCGACTTCGGGTGGGAGATGGCGCGCGAGATGATGCGCAGTGTTTTTAAAATATATAAAATACCAGTATTAATTAAACCATAACATCATCTGGATGTTCTAGATGTGATATTCCAGTGGATATGACCTCTGCCTTCGATTCGGAAGGAGTAGGTTCGAATCTGGTCCGGAGCATGCACCTCCAACTTTTCAGTTATGTGAATTTTAGGAAATTAAATATCATGTGTCACAAACGGTGAAGGAATAAAAAAATTAATTCAACCAACTTCAAAATCAGAAAATAAACTAACTTACTTAGACCAAGTCTCCGAATAATACATCATCACTGGCAACACACACTGTTCAAAGACTTTTTTTTGTCTTAATTCATTGAGGAATTTCGGACGAAAAGATATCGCGAACTTTTCCGAATGCAGCCCAGCCGAGTTGGTTTCGGCGGTTCACCTCTCGAAATTGAATGGACCACATTTTCTAGGTTTTGTATGTTTGTAGACATTCGTCTAAAATTCGAGTGCAGTGATCTCAACTATGTCTGGGTGGAGCAATACATGAGCATTACACATTATTTTCGTTTTGGCCATGTTCATTTTCAGGCCGACTTGTTGAGAAACTCTGCTGAGGTCATTGAGCATGGTACTAAGGTCACCCAGTGTCTCTGCCGTGATCACTGCTTTTCGTGCAAGCACTTTAATGTAGAATACGCAGTCGGATAGCAAATTTGAGGCAGTGGGCAGGGCAAGTTCGAAGAGTCGATGGACGTGAAACTGCAATGTGGGGCGAACCTCCCTCATTGACATCAATCAGGTTGCAGATGGCCGCTGGGTGCTGCTACTATTTTAGCAAGTTTATTTTATGTTTTTTAAAACATTAGTGCTGCTTCATTGACACTCGGAATAAAGGCCCAGCTCTAGCTATTCAAAAACAAGGTTAAGTACTAGTACACTATTTAGGTACTGGATATTCTTACAAAGGCATATGTAATAACGAACAAAATTAATTGCAAATCCTTTATTTCATTCCTTTTAAATTATAATAGTACCATTTAACGCAAAGAGTTTTGAAGCCAAGTCCTGTAGGCGCTAATACGCGTAAACATATCAGGCACGCCGCGGGCGCAGGGGATTCCCCACGACACGATGCCGATCTGCTGGTTGCGGTCAGTCCGCACCAGGGGGCTGCCAGAGTCTCCCTGGGAAAACATAATGTGATTCATAAAATCTCTGTAGACTCTAAAATAAATTAAAATTGACGTAAATTCTTCTTTAAAATTGCTTTTATAGTTAGTTTAAATCCAAATATAAGTTCCGTTTCCCTAAAACGAACACTAAATCAGAGGATACAGTTTGGTCTGTAGCTACTTATGATAAAGATAGCTATGATGAATAAGACAGACTTATTCATCTAAAATTTGGTGGTGGATCTGACCGCCATATTTTCAGTTGGTTTTCAGCTTGTTAAAGGCAGTACAATTTGTTTTAATTTGTGGAGAATAGCAATGAATTATGCTAAAACAACAGAAGAAAAGGCTCACGTTGCACATGCCGTGTCCGACGGAGTGGAAGGTGCAGATCTCGAGGGTCGGGTTGACAGCGGGAGAGCTGGCGCCGATTAAGCCGAGCACCCGGCGGACTTCATTTGCGCAGCGTTGACCGTCGATGGTTCTCGCGCGCAGCTCCAGAATAATGGGAGAAGTAGAACCAAATTGCTAAAAAATATATTACATATTTCAAGAAAATTAGAGATTTTCAAACTTGTTTGTCTTGTAACTGTTATAGATAATTTAGAATTATAAATTAGATCTTGAATGATAACTATTTATTTTGGTTTTTAAAATTGTGTGAACTCACTGAGGTTCTGCCCCAGCCTGTAGCTCTGGTTGCTACATTAGCTCCGACGAAGTCATAGTTCAGAGCAATAACTCGGACGGAAGTGGAGAGAACGATGGCCCTGCTGGCGGTGTAAATTCCGATGTCGTTCTTGATAGTAATTTGGCTGTAATGAGGGTGCATGAGGCCGTGGCTGAACTGGATCCCCTGGCCACCACTCGCCCAGCGGTTAGTGCCCGCCCATGCGCGGAGGTTGCTGGAAGTAAAGCATTCATAAGCGGAGCCCATATCTAGCAGGACGATAATGATTACGTTTACGTTACTGTGACTAACTATGTATGACTTAAAAATTTATTCTTGTAGCACTAACCTGTTAGGTCTGTTTCCACCGACGGGTCTCATGCAGTGGGCGGCGGTGAGCACGTGTCGATTGGACACGATGCTGCCTCCGCACAACAAACTGCGGGTTCCGGTGCCGGTGGTCAGCGCCACCTGGTGTGGAACGCTGCCAGCGTTGGTGCCTCCGACGATGCGAGCGCTGGCGTCGGTGTGATCGAAGAACATGGACATGTCCGGTTCCTCCTCAAGTGGGAAGGCTAGAAGTTTTTCTTACCTCATTAGCATATGCCCTATGTCGTATTACTTCGTTTATATAATATGCTTTGTTAGCTACCTTGATAATCGTCAGAGAGGTAACGAAAATTGTCATTTTTGGTTATATCAAAACTTTATTCAGTTTGACTTTTATTTCGGAGCCTACAATTATTTCTGGTAGATCACCAATAGCATCCAAGCATTGTAAAACTTGTAAAATATTTTACATGGCCTAATGAGTAGAGTAATCAGCACTTAACCGTTGAGCGTGAATAGGTTGCGATTTTGCTGATTCTGATTGATTCATTTTGTTGATGCTGATTCTGACAGATAGGTACGTAGTTTACAATGATAACGATGAATGCTAAAATTTATTTTGACGTATCTGTATAATATTTTGTTGTTTATCTAACTGCAGTAGAGGGATTTGAAAATGGTTTTCAAAATTCGAGTATCATTAGTAGACGTAACACGAATTTTACCAACTAGCTATTCTTAGTATTTCTTAAGTCTCGTGATTTTGTATTCACTTTTTTATTTAATGATAACTGATTAAAATTGAGATTACAAGTCACCCAGTGGCTACTGACATCCCTTCGATAATATCACTAAGTAGTGGATTGTGAATATTTCCCACTTGACATTGTGATTTCCGTTAACAATGGGCTTGACGGTATACGAATAATGCAGTTGTTATTAATTTGATGTTAGTTATATTAAGTGACTAACATATTATGTCAAAATTAGCGGCTGGTGTAGATATTTTCGATGTCAATATGTGAAGATAACGCATTACTGTACTTATGATTGAATTGAAAATGAAGCTTGACAGAATACACACTTAGCTTGACTATAATCATATCTAATTCCTAAAAAAAGTAAGTACCCACTGTTATAAATAATGTTAATAAATATTTTGTTCCTGGGCCCAAGTACTATTTATGGTACGACCAAAGGTGTCCTTACCATTGCTGCCGAGGAGGACAGTTAGGCACATTAACGCAACTTTGAATGACATGTCTACTTCTTCTGACATGTAATACCACTGAATCAGCTAATTCACCTACTTATATGCAAAAAATATTCTAATCGTGATAAAAAAAATATCTAATTATCATCACTAAAGCTCTTGTTATTGTCATAATCGCGAGGCCTTTATCGTATTTACATTATCTTGTCAAGGTGGCTTTAATTCATGACATATGTATGACGTATGTTATGAATTACTTAAAGCCTATACTTATCCTTAAATAAGAAATTGGCGTTTTGTAAGGGAGAATTTTTCAAAATAATATATTTATTTAATCAAAGTATGTACCAGTGCTATGTATGCACTTTTGCCATCTTATAGATACCTATTTCATTGATGCCTTTACTAAAAAAACATTGGGAATCAATTTGAAGGCGTTTTGTATTGGCTCATCGAAGTGAAATATTTTCCCTTGCAAGAAGTTATGAAAAAACCTGGAAGAGTTTGTTGTGGGCTTTTCTCGGACCAAGGCGTATTTGGAACCCTCGTAAATTTTATTTTAAGTTTTCGAATAAATTACCTACACACCATACACCTGACGTATCGAAAGTGCTTGTAAACTAAGCCAAATTAATGATTATTGACGGACTATCCAAATTTGGAAAAAAATGTAAATCTGTTGGAGTAAGTCCTGTGGAGTACGGTGGATGTCTTGTAATAAATTCAACTCCGATGGGGCTCTAAAGCGCCAAATAATGACTAAGCAATGACTTACTTCCTTCGGCGCTAAAACCCTTTGGGGGTCTCTACTTTTCTCCATTCATTTCATTTCTTCACGTATTTTCCCTCACAGCTAACTTTCTAAGTCTTATTTCACACAATCTAAGCAAGGACTTGCTATTTAAAAAAATGGTTTACCTGGGTAAGTTCACTATTTAATGGATATTCTAACAAAGGCGTAAGTTGTGATGAAAAAAAATTAATTGAAAACAAATCCTTTATTTCGTTTTTCTTAAATTATATTCATAGTCAATTAACGCATAGCGTTTTCAAGCCAAGTCCTGTAGGCACTGACACGCACGAACATGTCAGGAGCGCCGCGGGCGCAGGGGATTCCCCACGACACGATGCCGATCTGCTGGTTGCGGTCAGTCCGCACCAGGGGGCTGCCAGAGTCTCCCTGGGGAAATAATTGTGCTTTATAGAACCTCTGAATTTTTGAATTGATATCTAAAAGGTGGGTAAACCGCTTGGTCACGTATCAGGTTACAGCTGAAGTTGGCACGTTTGATATTTGTACTTAGGCCAGCTCATTCTCACGAGAGCTTTTTTAGCGGACGTTAAAATACAACAAATGCATTCCCAAGCATATGTTCACACGACAGCGTTTTTAAAACACGACGCTTTTTTGAGCAGTGCTGCAGTTTTAAAGTTGGGAAATAGTTCTTCATTTAACAGCATACCATATTTGTTCGCTCAAGCGAACAAACTATTTTAATAGTTTCTATGTTGTTGCTGTCAAAATGTCCTTCACTAGCTCTCCGACAATAGAGGAGAAGACCATGACCTACTGATGTGGCTGGTGGCATTTTTAGTCAAATGGAATTTGACCTCAGGATCTCGTGTCCAGGCTAATACTAACCTGGTAGTCAAAAACTCATCTACTATATGCTTATATGCAGGTTCCCTCACATGATTTTCCTTCACCGTTTGAGACACGTATTTAATGAAGGGTTCTTGGCCTATTTAGGAATTAGCACCCATAAAATAATTTCTTATTCCATGTTTTGTTATTCCAACATGGTTTAGTTTACCAGTATTTTTTGTATCTTTAAACATTGAGCAGCAGTCAAAAACAGTACCATACGTTTCAATTTGTGGAGAATAGCAATGAATTGTGCTAAGTTAACTGGATTGGCTTACATTGCACATTCCGCGTCCGGCGGAGTGGAAGGTGCAGATCTCTAGGGCGGGGTCGACGGCGGGCGCGCGGATGTTGACCTGGTTGGCGACGCGGCGGACTTCGGTCACGCAGCGCTGACCGTCCACCGTCGGCTTGCGGAGCTCCAGAAGAGTGGGAGACACAGAACCTCGTTGCTAAAAATAATACATCTATATATACTCAATATAGTTTGTATTCGAAGAGCCGATAGACGTTGGGGTCCCAAGGTGTTGGCCAGTGGCCACCCATCACCGGAAAGCGCATTGTTGGTCGTCGTTGATATGGATCAAAGACATCAAGCGGCAGGGAGCCGCTGGATGCTGGCGGCCCGAGACCGTGGTGTTTGGAAGTCCATACAAAAGGCCTATGTCCAGCATTGGACTGATAATGAAGATGATGATGATGAAAGTTTGTGTGTTTGTGACGTTGCGAGGTTGTAGGAGGTAATTTCTGAGCCAATCTACTGAGCCAATTTTGAAAATTGTAACTTTTATCTATATGTTACGAATATATGTCACAATATCTGTGATTGTCATAGGCTATATAACATCACGCTACTTCCAATAGGAGCAGAGCAGCAAAATAAATTTTTTGAGAGCTTCCGTTGCGTGCGCTTCGTAATCGGTTAAAGTAGCGCAAAAATGATGTATGATGGAATTATTCGATTTAAATGTTCAAAAAAAAAGTTAACCACGTGAGTGAAACCGGCGTCTGATATCAATTGATCAAGTTATAGTTGTTAATAAAATAATTGTTAAAAGCTGAAATTTGCCACAGATTTATTAGGTACGTTTATAAAGTGGTAGAAAGAAAATTTGGAAAAAATAATTTTTGGTGATTTTTCCTTAGATGTAAAATGAGGATATTTTTTTTGTCGTCTATCGCATAGTGTGGCTATTGGTATCTATATTTTTGTGCATTAAAAGGGTTCAAAGCGCTAATATAATCAACGAAAACCTACACTGCACGTAGCCTGAAACGCACTTGGCTGGATTTTTCAAATTTGAAAGTTGCCTGAACTCACCGAGGTTCTGCCCCAGCCCGTAGCTCTGGTCTGCACATTAGCTCCAACGAAGTCATAGCTCAGAGGGATAACTTGGATGGTAGAGCTGAGAGGGATGCGCGTGGTGGTGGTGTACACGCCGATGTCGTTCTTGATGGTGTTGTGGTTGTACTGCGCATGCATGAGGCCGCGGCTAAACTGGATGCCATGACCGCCGCTCGCCCAGCGGTTGGTGCCCGCCCATGCGCGGAGGGAGCTGGAGGTAAAGCATTCTTAGGGTGGCCGCTCACTGACAATTTTTAGTTAGCCGATAGTTGGACGACTTATTAATTGTGCGTGTTATAGTTGGACGATTTAGTTGGACAGATGTGCGGGCTGCCATACAACGCTATACCTGTTCTATACTCGGCCGGTTTAGTCGACCAACTAAAAGTTGTAAGTCAGCGGAGGCTCTTAGCTTTTTATTGCATGAACTAGCAGACACCCGCGATTTCGTCCCTTAGACGATTAGAGAATTTCGTCCCTTTAATTCAGCCCTTACAGTAGTATCGCTGTAAAAATGGAGTAATTTCTCCCGTTTTTCCAACATTTCCCTTTACTGCTCTGCTCCTATTGGTCGTAGCGTGATTTATTTATTTAAGTATTTATTATCATCATAACTTAATACTAGCCTTACAGGTATCACCTAATTCGCTAGCTTAGTACTATATTATAAATATAAAACTTAATTCTATTTACCTATATACATTACAATTACTATTACCTACTTAGTATAACAAATACACCACTCAGCAATCCTTGTGAGTTCAATCAGAGTAAAAGAGAAGATGTCGATGTTTTCAGCTACGACGTTCAGAGTGCGAAGTGCGCACGTCAACGGAGATTTTTTGGCTAAAATAGTACGTCCGCTCGGTACCACCAGCAACTGAGGCTTGCGTCTCCGCGACACGTAACGGTCCGGGACGTTTAGGCTCACCTGTACTAGTACCTCCGCATTATACACCTTTCCTCTTAAGAGTTTAAAGATATATAACACGAGTGCCAGTTCCCTCCTAACCCGCAGTTCATTATATCCGACCATACCTAGTATAAATAACGTTGGGTACATTAATGGATAGTATGGGTATACCCCATACAGCCTCATATACAAATATCTAATAAATTTATTCTGTACGCGCTCCAACATCAGCATCATCAGTGATGAAAAGTATACTTATAACCTGCCCTGGAGTATAAAGAATAATTGTACCAAGTTTCGTTAAAAACCGTCGAGTAGTTTTTGTTTCTATAAAGAACATACGGACAGACAGACAAAAATTTTACTGATTGCATTTTTGGCATCAGTATCGATCACTAATCACCCCCTGTTTAATTCAAGCCGCTCAAACTTACTAAATTGCTGTAGTTCTCTGAGAAATGGCTTTAATTAAAACATTACTGGATTGGCATCGCCTGCAAACAAACCTCTTTGTATTTCAGGGTCAAATATCAGAAAGGTTTCTTGCCCTGTATTTCATTTACTAACCTGACAGGTCTGTTTCCACCGACGTTTCTCATGCAGTGGGCGGCGGTGAGGATGTGGTTAATGGAGATGATGCTGCCTCCACACAACAAGCTGCGGATGAGATTGCCGGTGGTCAGCGCCACCTGGTGAGGGACGGTGCCTGCACTGCTGCCGCCGACGATGCGGGCGCTGGAGTCGGTGTGGTCGAAGAAGATGGACATGCCCGGTTCCTCCTCAAGTGGGAAGGCTGGAAGTTAATCGTACTCAATAATTTTATACTATAGATAAGTTACGTACGTCCATACAAAATCCGCAAAAAGTGATCCGAATTTAGAATAGAATAGAATAGAATCTCTTTATTTGTCCACACATAAGAAATGAAATAAAAATAAACAAACAGAACATATAATACATACCTACATCTGGTCGTGGACAAAAAAGGTATCCACCTCAGCACGATGCCACAGCGAGCTGTGGCGCTGGTTTTCAGGTGGAACCTTGTGTGTTCACGGACGTGTCTACGTGACGTGTCTTAACTTAAAACTACATATTATACAAAGTAAAATAAAATAATGAAACAAAAAAGAACAGAGTAAAAAAATAACAAAATTAACATATTTAGTTAGGCCATATACAATTTAGGCTACACCACTGAGCGCACACATGCACAATTGTGTCTTTAATTCCATTATACATTTATGTATATACTACAGTTTTTACTGAACACACAACTCGACATTTTAGACGATATATATTCTATTCTTTGTCACCTCAACGTGACTCCTTCTGAGTGTCCCACTTTGGGTATCAATGCTCTAGAGCAGCGGTTCCCGAATTCTTTTGACTTCGGAACCCTTTTTGTTTCACCATTTTTCGACGGAACCCTAGGTTAAGAAAAAAGTAAACTAAAGACGGAAAACTCTTACGTCTCGTGACGTGTGATAGCGCGTCAGAATCATATCGGTTTCCTAGAATTTTGGATTGCAATATTTTAAAACAAGTTAATGGAAAATGATTAATAAATTACGCCAATTAATATTATCACAAGTGAAATGATTTACAATATGGAAATCTTGAATTTTCGCGGAACCTCAGGGTTCCGCGGAACACCTTTTGGGAACCGCTGCTCTAGAACATGAGAAACGTGACTTAGATTATAATATACTAATTTATCTACTTAGATATTTGTCTGAGAGTTAATGAAAATTCTCATTTTCGGTATTATCGAAATCCAACAGTATGAAGTGGTTATCTAGCCTCGTATCTTATTTTCGAAATTATAGGCACTCTGCTGAACTAAACCTCCATTCTGCTGCTTTGCGATAATCGAACTAGCATCTGTCTATAGTGGTATAGTAGTTAGCCGAATGTTTCTGCACATTTTGTCCGCCTTCTTCCGCTTACCGTTCCTGAGATCCTAGTAGAATAACATCTTGGACAATTCTAGTTAGACATTCTCACTACATGCACCAGCGCAACTGTCGCGGCATCAGATACGCCTCAATACCATTGAGTTTGGCCCGGCGCAGTATTACTAATGATGTTCACATATGATATTTTGAATGTCACAAAAGCATCAGAGACCAGTCCAACATGCTGATATGCCTGCGGTATGACGTCCAAGTATCAACAGAGTAGAGAAGATTCGAAATTACGAACGCCATGTTTTTAACTTCAGCCATTGTTCATTGGTCATGGAACAGCTACTCCCAAAGTTTAGGAAAAACTCCCGAGGCAGAACAGATTTTTCAAACTTCTGTGTCCAAGTAACCTTTAAACGACCTACTTGAATGCCTGGTGTCCTTTAGAAATATACTCGCAACTGTATTTTGTTATATTCAGATTTTCATGGCCAAAACTTTAGTTTTGAAACTGAATTATTCACACGCTTTGTCAAGGCTCTCAATAGCTCATGCAGATCAATCAAAGTATTTGTCACAAAGCACAAATCATCAGCGTACACGATGTTACCTACTGCTTTTTCACTTCACAACGAAAAAGTACAAGGCAAAAAGTGTCAGAGTTAAAATTAAGTCCTGTTTTACATCACAACTTACTGATAAACGTAAAGATTCATCTCTTTAGACACAGCAATCGCGGATAATGGTGTGCCATACCCAAAATTACTTTACTAAGTGGCGCTTATGGTCTAAACTACGGTTTGTAATCAAATGTGTCCTTACCATTGCCGCCGAGGAGGACAGTTAGGCACAACAACACGACTTTGTATGCCATGACTTCTTCTTCTGACCTGGAGTACCACTGAACCCGCTATTTATATGAGGAAAATATTCTAATCATTATAAAAGCACGTAATTATTATCAATAATTTATCATTGTTATGTAGATTATGAAATAATCGCAATTATCGTTCATAGTTCCTACTGTATTTACATCAATTTACATGATCCTGTCATATTTATTAGTGGATTTAGGTAATGCATGACAAAATATGTCATTAATCAACACTGCTCCAATCAATCAAGCTACCAATAATTTACCTACCTCGTTCAATATTGGCCTTCTTATAAGGAGTCTGAAAAGTTCTAAGTTCCATTCCCAATTCAGAGATATCGAGTTAATAAAGGCACTTTTTAGGATTCCGTAAACCACAAGGAAATCTTATAGTTTTGTTTATTATTCAAAAATTAGCAATGTCACCGATGGTAAGAGCCGATGCAATGTAAGAAGGAAGCGGGCTAAATTGTTAGGCGTAGAATGAAAATCTACACCCATTTCGGTTTCTTCGCGATATCGCGAGGGGCTGTTATGCACTATATTTCGATTCAGGAATTAGTTTATGAAATGGTTTGAAGTGATTTTTTTTATTATAATTTTCCATCTTGCCCCCAAAAGTGACCTTCATAATATTCATAAATGTGAGGGTTTTCTGACATAGGAAAAGGGTCATTTCTGTGATATTTTTATATAATATTCATAAATGTGAGAGTTTTCTCACAGAAAAAGGGTAATTTCTTGTGTTTTTTTTTTCAATTTTAGTCAGTAGTTTCAGAGATTCAAGTTTGAACCAATTATGAATAGTATATCTTGATTATGAAACTATATAAATTAAAAAAATATTTAAGATCGCTAAAGCTTCAAAAACTAGAAAAATGTATGGGTATGACAGATCATGATCACGTGTCCTGTCGATAGCAAATGGGGAAAGAATTTAGAAAATTGCACCGCTAAGTTTTATCAATCAGGTAGGTCTATACCTAAGTACTAAAAAGGCGTTATTTGACCTGTATAACTTGCAAAGCGTTATTCGATTTGTTTTTATTTTGCACTAGCTGACCACCCGCTGACTATCATTCCATAAGTTTTTTAACTATTATAACCACATTCCATTTTATACGAAAAATGATTTTACTTGAAAAATGTCAGACATAAAAATTTCAAACCTTCAAAAAAAGTATTTCTATTTTTGTTATCACCGTCTCATTATCAACATCATCATCAGCCGATGGACCACAGCTGGACATAAGCCTCTTGTATGGATTTCTAAACACGACGGTCTCGAGCCGCCAGCATCCAACGACTTCCTGTGACCCGGATTACTACCCCTTAACTTAACCGCTGCCAGAACGAACTGTGGAGCGGCCAGGGACAGTTGTAAGGCTCATTACTAATGATCACCATGTTGCCATGGCCATGTTGTTTCGTCACCGCAAAGCTTGACTATTCGCACCTGCCTGTGCCATCGATCGATCTGTGAAACCCTGGGGTCATGCCTGAAAATCAGTACTTCAGTCATTTTCCTCCGAATCGGTGCAGCGGGCAAACCGTGAAAAAGTAACATACAGCTTTTTTACAGCAGCTCAATTTACAGCCTCCGTCGTCGTCAGTGACGTCAAGAAAGAAGAAAGAAAATAGCTTTATAGCTTAAATACACTAGCAGATGCCTCGCGGTTTCACCCGCGCAGTCTTGCTCCCGTGGGAATACGGGGATGAAACATATCTTATAACACTCACAAATAAAATGTTTAATTAGAATTTTCAATATCAGCTCTATAGATTCAGAGATTAACTCTACAACCTCAATAACTTTAATTCTTTATAATACACTAGCTGACGCCGCACGGTTTCACCCGCGTGGTTTCGGTTTCCGTAGGAATACGGAGATAATATAGCCTATAGTCTTCCTCGATAAATGGGCTATCTAACATTGAAAGAATTTTTCAAATCGGACCAGTAGTTCCCGAAATTAGCGCGTTCGATCAAACAAACAAACGAACAAACTCTTCAGCTTTATAATATTAGTATAGATTATGCCACACACAATTATTTCAGAACTTATTATTGCTTATTGCTATAAACAACAACACCTGCCAGTGCCATCGATCGATCTGTGAAACCCTGGGGTCATGGCTGAAAATCAGCACTTCAGTCATTTTCCTCCGAATCAGTGCAGCGGTTAAGCCGTGAAAAAGTAACATACAGCTTTTAATAAAATTATGAATATACAGGTTTTATAGAGCCGTAATAGTCCAGTGGATATAATCGCTGCCTTCGATTATGTGGCGTAGGTTCAAATCCGGTCCGGGGCATGAACCTTCAACTATTCAGTTAAGTGTGTGTATTTTGAGAAATTAAATATCACGTGTTGTAAACGGTAAAAAAAAACATCCTGAGGAAACCTGCATATCTACCTGTGTGTGAAGTCTGCCAATCCACATTATTAGACGTGGTGAACTTTTTTTTTTATTCTTTACAAGTTAGCCCTTGACTACAATCTCACCTGATGGTAAGTGATGATGTAATCTAAGATGGAAGCGGGTTAACTTGTTAGGAGGAGGATGAAAATCCACACTCCTTTCGGTTTCTACACGACATCGTACCGGAACGCTAAATCGCTTGGCTGTACATCTTTGTCGGTAGGGTGGTAACTAGCCACAGCCGAAGCTTCCCACCAGCTAGTCCTGGACCATTTAAGAAAACCTCAATCGGCCCAGCCGAGAAGGGGATCGAACCCAGGACCTCCGTTATTAAATCCAGCGCGCATATCAGTGCGCCACGGAGGCCGTCAAACTTTTAGCCTCTAAATACCTCAAATACCTCCATTGTGAGAGGAGACTCGTGTTCAACAATGAGATGAATACAAGGTTGTTAACATGGGCGTATATAGAGGGCCGGGTAAGCCGTGCCCACCATAGAATAGACCTGTGCCCACCATAGAATAGACCTGTGCCCATCCTACGATTCTGGGCTACTGATATGGAATTCTATTATGATACTAATAATAGACTTGATGTCAGGGGCCAGGCACACCCTAGGAAATAATCCTAGATACGCCAATGTTTGATAATGATGATGGCATAAAGTGATTCGCCAAAAAACGAAAGTAAATGACATAGCTCTCAGGGGTAGTACATTAAAGTACCTGACTGATCATGAAACAGCAGTCAATCGAAAGCTTCTTGAGGTGATGGTCGAAGTTTCTCATTGATTGAAACGACTATCGGAACAATAATAGTAACATCGAGATCGATGAATGGTAAGTCAACTTTATACATGGCGGCTTATTATTTTCGCCGCAAAAATCCATATTCTACCCTTCTACCTCCAAGGTCCAATGAAAATGGTGTACCAAAATCATCATTAGTCCAGTGGTTTCATCGTCAAAATTCAACAAACAGAATTAATTTCGCATTTGTAATACTAGCGGGCGTCCACGACTTTAGACTTCCTTAATCCAGCCCTGTCGTAAAATTCGTTATAACCGGACGTCTACTATAGACCACCTCCCTCCCTGAATAGTTAGATGCAATCTTTATGACGTCACCGAAATAATAGGTTGTCACTGCGAGGTCATACAAGAATCAAGACGCGTGAGGCGACCTCGAGTGGGTGGAACTTGCGTGCGGGATGATGCCCTGTCACCACGCCTTGTGTAACCGGGGATACCTAAAATTTTGTATTTGCTCAGCTTAACGCACGATGTTCGGGAACTTAAAAATATTGCATCTGACTATACGTCATGCAGTTTTCTATATACCTTTCTTTTTTATAATATATGGATAAGAGTATATTATTAGTTACTAGCGGACGCCCGCGATTTCGTCCGCCCTTAGACCTCTTTAATCCAGCCCTTACAGTAGTATCGCTGTAAAAATGGAGTAACTTCTCCCGTTTTCCCAACATTTCCCTTCACTGCTCTCACGCACTGCTCTTATTGATCGTAGCGTGATGAAAAGTACTATACCAGGGGTATGAAGAATAAATGTACTAAGTTTTGTTAAAATCCGTCGAGTAGTCTTTGTTTCTATAACGAACATACATACGGACAGACAGACAAAAATTTTACTGATTGCATTTTTAGCATCAATATCGATCACTAATCACCCCCTGAAAGTTATTTTGGAAATATATTTCTGTTACAGAATTGACCTTTCTACAAATTTAGCTCCGAAAGTAATGATCGCAGATACCCTGTTACTTTTACAAAATTGCTTTACTATTAGCGTACTCTTAATCTATATACAAAACTGTCATCATCCCTATTACATTAATTCCTTTATCCAAAGGTTGTCTGGTAGATATTGCTATAAGCAATAAGACCGCCTTTGCACATACTTGTTTTCTGTTTTCTTTGTTATTGTTTTTGTTTTGTGCAATAAAGTATAAATAAAATAAATTTATTATAATTAGTATAGAAGATAGAGGATAAATAAAAGAAAAGTGTAATGTTCAGCAAGTAATTTAATTTATAGTGTTGCTGGTGATCCAGGTCCTGTAGGCGCTCACGCGCACGAACATGTCGGGCGCCCCGCGCGCGCACGGCAGGCCCCACGACACGATGCCGATCTGCTGGTTGCGGTCCGCGCGCATCAGCGGGCTGCCGGAGTCGCCCTGCCAACATATGATACAGTTACAGCCTGACCACTCGCAGCGTCAGCGTCAGCCTCCCTCCTCGTCAGTGACGTCAAGAAAGAAGAAAGAAAATAGCTTTATTGTTACACTAGCAGATGCCTCGCGGTTTCACCTTATGTTTTGACTTGAATGATACATGATAAGATTCTGCGGAGTCAGGGAACATTGTACTAACGTTGCGACTCCAGCGGGGACCAGCACCAAAAGGTCCTACGCGCAACGGCCAACCTTATTGACCAAGTGCGGAAAAGGCCCAGGATAAGAAGAAGAAGTACTAACGTTGCAAGTGCCGTGTCCGACGGAGTGGAAGGTGCAGATCTCGATGGCGGGGTCGACGTGCGGCACGCCGCGGATGTTGAGCTGCTGCGCGCGCGCGCTCACTTCGGCCGAGCAGCGGTTGGCGTCGAACGTGTGCTTGCGGAGCTCCAGAAGTTGCGGGGACAGGGAACCGCCGGCCTGGGGACATTGTATTGTTACAAGCGACGCAGTAGTCGTTATCAGCCCATATACGGCTCACTGAGAAGCTCGAGTCTCCTCTCAGAATGAGAGGGGTTAGGCCAATATAGTCCATCACGTTGGCCCAATGCGGATTGGCAGACTTCACACACGCAGAGAATTAAAAAAATCAGGTATGCAGGTTTCCTCACGATGTTTTCCTTCACCGTTTGAGACACGTGTTATTCAATTACTTAAAATGCACACAACTGAAAAGTTGGAGGTGCATGCCCCGGACCGGATTCGAACCCACACCCTCCGGAATCGGAGGCAGAGGTCATATCCACTGGGCTATCACGGCTCTCACAGTAGTATACAGTAGTAGGTTAAATGTTTCATCAGAATAGTGGTGCCACATTTTAAGTCTCGAAGCCGAAGAATGCTTTTTCAAACAAATATATAAACTAGTCGGAAAAGACTGTGTTGAAAGAGTTGAGTGTTTTAGAGTTAGGAGTATAATGTCCATTACCCTACCCTTACCACAGTCATACACTAACCCTAACCCTACTCTACCGTACACCTATATAAGCCTTACCCATTTACCTAAGCTCTACACCCTCCCAAACCTATTGTAAACCTATGGTACCATTTATTTTAGGCAGGCACAAACGTTTATGAAATATAACACTTTTACTATCCATATCAGAACATGGATAGTAAGAGTACTAAGCACACATTGTTATTCATGACCACTGACAGTCAAACGAACTCACCGAGGTTCTGCCCCAGCCGGTGACTCTGGTGGCGACGCCGGTGCCGATGTGGTCGTAGTTGATGGTGAGGGGCGCCACAGAGGCGGATATGGCGATGTTAGCGGACGTGAAGAGCAGACCGATGTCGTTCTTGATGAGATTGTGGTTGTACTGGGCGTGCATGAGGCCCCGGCTGAACTGGTGGGCGACGCCGCCGCTCGCCCAGCGGTTTGTTCCCACGGTGCCTCTCATCGAACTGTGGAATACGAAATTTTGACGTCTTATACATCGATGAACTCGGCTGCACGCACGAAAATGTGGCCCATTCCACTATTTGCTAAAGTCAATGTGTCACGGTAGAACTTTTTGGCTTTAAATTTGTTGTTGTCTAGATGAGTGATTCCCAAAGTGGTCTATATCGACCCCTAGGGGTCTATGACAAACTGCAAGAGGTCTATGTCAGCGAAAAAAAAATTTGGTCTCGTGGTCAACGCGACCATAGACGGCACGTTGTGGTCACTCACTTGGTAGGGTTGTTCCCGCCGGCGGCGCGCATGCAGTGAGCAGCAGTCATCACGGTGCGACGCGTCACGATGCAACCACCACACAAGAAGCTACGCGATATGGAGCCCGTGGTCAGCGCGACCATGTACGGCACGTGGCCAGCGTTGGTGCCGCCCACGATGCGAGCGCTCGCGTCCGTGTGGTCGAAGAACATGGACATGTCCCGCTCCTCTTCCTCAAGGGGGAAGGCTGGAAACGGATTATTTATTTTTATATTTGAAGTAAAACTCTAAGGAGAGCGCTTGGGTAGTAAGCTGTTTACGAAAATTGTTATCGGGAAATGCGTGCTGCCATCTAGAGGCTTAGTGAAATAGTGTTTGTTATTTTAAACTAGCAATAGATGGCGTCCTTAGAGAACTTTGAAACAATCCCTTTTTGAACAAGTATATGTGGCCATGTAGATAAGCCTGAGGCTCATAGATGGTGCTTTATTATTCTTGAAAGAAGTTTTATTTCAGTCATGTGACACTCATTTTTTTTATTCAATGACAAGTTAGTCCTTGACTACTATCTCATCTAATGTTAAATGTCGATGCAGTCTAAGTTGGAAGCTAGCTTACTTTGAAGAGATACAGAGAGAGGTCTTTGCCGGTAGGGTGGCAAGTAGCCACCAGACCAGACCGACCACAGTCTATTTAGAGAATAATGATAAACAATTCTTAACAGACCCGAGCTGGGTGTCCAAACTGGACCTCTCTGTTGCGACCCAGAAGAAGTCGTCAAAATTATTAACAGCGGATGTTTTCTACTCGTACCTACGATACGTACATACGTAAACTGCGCTTACATGACACAGACGTAACTCTAAGTCCCAGTCCACACGGGTGTGAAACAATTTTGCACCAATATTCGTACACCCACCATGATACTGTTCGGATTGCGAAATCCGTTTGTGCAGTTGGGATCTACGCGGGTGAAATCGCTTTTGCTAGTAGTGAATACGAAATCATGTGACTTGAGAATTCCTGTCAAAAGCTAGTGAATAGGTCCTGAAAGCGTACTGCGTAGCATGCGTGTGAAGAGATATAGATAAAATTTCAACCGATGGAGACGGAGTAGTTCCACGTCCCATCTCTTTCTTTATCCGGTTGTCTATTTCTCTACACGAGATACGTCGTTTGATCACAAATGTTAATCGCACTATTGTGGTTAAACACACAATATATATTTATATCACAAATTATGACGCCCTCGAGCGCCCACTCACCATTGCTGCCGAGGAGTGCTGCGAGGAGCAGAATGGCGACTTTCAATGCCATGTTCAATTGTTCAGGACCTGGTATGATGATTTGCCATCTCGAACTGTATTTATATGTTTGATATAATCAATTAAAAGATACGGATAAGTAAATCTACCGCTTATAGAGCAGCAACTTATCCGTAATGAATTAGTCGGATTTACAAATCTGACGAATAATTAATTACGTACGTATCATCATCATAATATCTATGCTGCAGGTTCATACGGCTTGGCGTAGGGCGAAAAATAGGTACACGTAGTAAGTATGTAAGTAGGTACAGTCAGCCTATTTTTACTACTCCAATTCCTTGGATCCTCTTCATTTCTTCTTGATAGCTGCAACGATGCCTGGTATATGGCAGTTTATCCCTTTCCAAGGTTTGTGCTATAACCGTCTTTTTTCTTATTCTCTACAAGTTAACCCATGACTACAATCTCACCTGATGCTAAGTGATGTTGCAATCTAAGATGGAAGCGGGCTAACATAGTTTCAGAGTTCATTCAATGCAAACAAACAAACAAAAAAACAATCAAATCTTTCCACTTTATAATATAGATATGTGTAGATAAACACACCTAGACACGGGAGAACATTGCTCATCACACGAATATTTTCCAGTTGTGGGAATCGAACCCACGGCAGTGGATGCAGAAAGTAGGATCCGCCATCCACTGCGCCACGTCGCCGTCAATAGCTCTAAGGTAAAGAAGTTGAACTCAACACCAAGATGATTGTGGGTTTGATTGCCGGCCGGTGGCAAGTACCTTCTTATTCTGACACAATTTTTCCAACTGTATTGTGTTATTTAATCTGAAACATGGTTGCGGGTGTAATTACAGGCTTAGCCTCTGACTCAGAAAATATAAAATCCGAAAGTTTTCCGAGCTGGGAATCGAACCCACGACCTCTCTGTTAAGAAACAACGAAACAACCTTGATAGCCCAGTGGATATACCTCTGCTTTCGATTCCGGAGGGTGTGGCTTCAAATCTGGTTCGGGCCATGCACCTCCAACTTTCGGTTGTGTGCATTTTAAATATTATGTGTATCAAACGGTGAAGAAAAAACATCGTGAGGAAACCTGTACCACAGTAAATGTATACTGTGCCTGTACACCTGAGAATTTTCTTAATTCTCTGTGTGTGTGAAGTCTACCAATCCGCATTGGGCCAGCGTGGTGGGCTACTGGCATAACCCCTCTCATTCTGAGAGGAGACTTGAACTCAGCAGTGAGCCGAATATGGGTTGATAACTAATGCAAAAAGTACGGCAAGGGGGTCGTCAATCAAATTAGCTATTAGCTTTAAATTCATATATTATTATAATAAAGTTTAAAGTAAACATTTTTCCAAATATGGGAATCGAACCCACTGACTTGCATACCAAAGGCAGGGTACCCTACTCACTGCGCAAATGTCGATATAATATGTATGTCCGGTACCTACCTATTATCGGGATTACTCCAACCTGCGTTATTAGTTATCTACAAATATTAATAACTATTAATACACCTAAATCCCGTTTACTTAAGACTGGGTTTTTTAATTTTATCTATAAAATATGACCTCGACACGTGCAACATATTATGTCTATAGGTCTGAGAGTTGGTCAACATTTTTGGATAGGTACCTATTTGAATTTGGAGGCATTTGATATTGTTCCTCTACTATAATGTCCCAGAACATTACGCCGCAGTTAACTCGTGAAGAGAGAAAGATATAGTCGATTTAGTCGTCGATTTGATTTGGCCGCTATTGGTCGACTGATGTTTTTTTTTTCTCTTCAGGAAATATTGTGTTGACGAATCTTAGGCGTACTGTAGGCTTCGTTTTCTTACAAAAAATATATTCTTTTTAACTGACTTCAATAAAAAGAAGGAGGTTATCAATTCGTCGGAATCTTATTTTTTAATTTTTTTATGTACGTTCACCGATTACTCGAAGACGCCTGAACCGATTTGATAAATTCTTTTTTTTAAGAAAGTATCCTTCAATTAAAATCTGAAATTGACATTTGACAAAAAAAAAATAACTCATATAGTATTTTTTTTTTTGCAAAAAGTATCCTTGAGCCAATCTGAAATTTTTATACTTTAAATTAAATATTCTTATACTTTTATATTGAAATAATCTTTTTTACATAAAAATGGAAGACGTCTTTAAGTTATTTGGATTTTATTACAAAACTACTAAACCGATTTTCATGAAAATGAAATCTGACCAATCTGGAAGTATAATCTCTTATGAACAAAAAGAATTTATAAATAGCTTATTAAATGACGAGGTAACAAACATAAAAAAATACTAAAAAACCATACGCGTCGAATTGACAATCCCCTTCTTTTTTGAAGTCGGTTAAAAATGTTCAATACAAAAGGTTAAAAATTTCACATTGTCTCAGTTAAGTTACCAGCCCCTGTAGCCAAGTGGCATGTCAATTCTCTTTCTACGATCGCAAACGCTTCGAAAACTAGAAAAATGTATGGAAATGACAGATCTTGATCACGTGACCTGTCGATAGCAAATGTCAATCCCATACATTATTCTAGTTTCCGAAGCGGGCAGTTTTGCTCAACACCTACTCAAATAGTGTTAACCTACTCTCAAACTATTGAGTAGACAGTTTTATCTTTAGTGCAGTTTGACGACTTGTGGAATTTCTAGTAGGCTCTTTTCAGCAGAACCTGTCTTCCGAACCGGTGGAGTGTTTTTTTTTAATTCTTTACAAGTTAGCCCTTGGCTACAATCTGACCTGATGGTAAGTGATCATGAAATCTAATATGGAAGTTTGCTAACTTGTTAGGAGGATGAAAATTTACACCCCTTTAGACACCTTACTGGAACGCTAGATCGCTTGGCGGTACATCTTTGCCGGTAGGGGACAAGAAGGTAAGAAAACCTCAATCGGATCAGCTGAGGATCGAACCCAGGACCTCCGATTTGTAAATCCACCGCGCATACCACTGCGCCACGGAGGCCGTCAAAAAAAATGTCTACAAATAGTCAAACTTGACGATTGATTGACTACTTGTAGACACTTTGAATAATAATAAATTTTGGATTTGAACCCACTAGCATAATTGTAAAAGGTATTTAATAATAATGGCAGACGCCCACACAACACAAAATAAAACGGTTTAGTTCAGTTTACATGAATTTATTAAACTTATATTTACTTTTTATTATACTCGTATGTATTTTATATTACTTTTTACAAATTTTACGTAAAATACTTCTTACTCGCTAAAAACACAACAATGTACTATCTGTTGACTGAAAAATTCAACATAATTATGTATATACATAAAATAAATGAATGTATTTGTATGATCAGCGCTATTCTCTAAAACTGCTGAACCAATTTTGACGAGACTTTCACTGAAAGATAGATGAGGATAATGAGCAATATATGTATAGGCTACTTTCATCCCGTAAAAATCCATGGTTCCCGTGGGATTTGCGACTGAGTATCACGAGGACGAACACGGGGAGTATTTACTTTTAAGTCCAATTCAGTATACCATGTTACTTAGAACACTTATCTATACATTTAAGCATATAATTATTTTTTATTCAAATATTTTTCTATTATAGTACGAGAGCCGGCATAAGAAATATATACCCTCATCTGTTATTTAATTTGGATATAAAAAATAAATGAAAGAAAATATACACATTGCACATAGGTTGCCTAGTTAAATTGCGGCCGAAATATTAAATATTCTTTTTTTAATTTATTTGATCTCCTTCCCTCATTGGTTAGTTAGAACAAATCATACAATAGTTAATAGAATATACCCAAAATAATTGAAAAAGTAAAGGTTGCCTGCTTTCACACTGCCACTGTGGGGTTGCCAGTTACAAACAGATAAGTAATGTCATTTATAGACCCTCATCAGTTATTTAGTCTTCTCATATGTCAAATGAAAGCTTATTTTGTGCTTAATTTAACTGTATTAAGTTGCTTTTGGTCGAGTTTATGGTTTTCTAGATATTTTTTGAAAAATGTGTTTAGCTGCAATTTAACTAGACAACTTGCAATGTATCACTGAATATTATCTATCATTTATTTCATATCAACTAATGAATAACAGATGGGGGTATATCAGTGGCGAAGGATAGAATTTTGACGCAGGTAAGCCGTCCCAAAGAAATGGAAATTCATACAGCTTGATACAAACTACATTTTCTGATACATCAATACATATACTTTTATAAGAAACATATTCGTTACAATAGTGAATATGTTTCTTATGGATTTTTAAAAGGTAACCCGCCGGGAATCAGCCTGTATGAACAGTTCGCCGCTGGTATATATCTCTAATGCTGTATTGTAGACCACATTATCCCAATGTCACACAAAGTCCACACACACCACCAATTCAACACCAATCGTGAACACAATCGCCGCGACACTTGGACCGAGTGACCCGCCCGGTCAACGACCTCAATCATCTCAGCAATGCTGAGATCTTGCTCACAGCATCCGCAGTGATGCGCGACTCCGTCAACGCCATAGACAGCTCGTCTGACCAATCATCCCTCACCAACGAGTGGTACACCACGAATGAGCTGAACATCCTCCTCGTATCCCACTCCTGAGTCCCAGCTTTGACACTTTCAAACAACCCTTCCCTGCACCCAGGCACCCTTAAATATCTCCGAAGGTATGGGGTGATTTTGATCTCCCATTTGTCGTAAATTTGAGCGATTTTCTGCTTAATGGCGAGCGTGAATTCGGTTGATATGAGCGGTTCGCTCGGTTGATCTGCTCCATCAATTGTCATCTCTGTTGAAGCTCGCTTGTTGTGACTCTCTATCTGTGAGAGGAGCAGTTTGATCTGCCACGTGTAGTAGGAGGTTGGTTCCGTTTTCATTGCTTTCATTATCTGTAAAAATAACATTATTGTTAACTATCAACTTATATTATAAAGATATGATTTACTTGTTGGTTAGGCTGTGAATAGTCTTCCAAACAAAAGTTCAATAGAACTTATTTAGATTTTAGTAAAATCTATCACAATTTGAAAGCTACATTATCGGCGAGTAATATAGGCTATATTTTATTTCCATTGGAATTGGTAGTATGCGGATAGTCAGCTTATGAAGTAAGTTGGTGAAACGTAATGTGTTACAAAACTTGTATCGGGCGGTGCTACCATCTACAGGCACAGTGAAAGTGTTTGTTATTTTAAACCACCAGTAGATGGCGTTTTCAGAAAACTTTGAAACAATTCCTTTTTATACACTTCAAGCACCTGTTGCGATGCAGTTATTCATGAGGCTCACAGATGGCGCTTTGTTATTTTTGAAAGAAGTTTTACTTAAGTCATGTGGTATACCAGTTTCAAGTTTTTATTATTTATCAATAATTATTTAATGTAATAATAATATCATAGTTTAAAAAACTAAAAAACACGTTTTTAGAATTACAAATGGAGTTTTTTCGTATTCCTGACAGCAAATTCTTTTTGAAAAGCAGAGCGTTTGAAATGCCTGTCCGCCATATTGGATTTAAGTCACGTGACTATTTTTTTTGGTATTCCTAACAGCAAACCCCTTTCATTTTATATCCATATCATGGTGGTGGATTTTGAACAGCCAACTTGGGGAGGCCGCCATATTGTATTTATAATGACGTTTCTTAGCTAGTAATGTATTGTCATCAGAACTCAGAGCGTGTGTAAAATTTCAACCTAATCGAAAACCGGGAAGTGGGTCAAATTAAGATTCCAAGATTTTCTTACATACATAGTTAGTTACAAGTGAAGCGTATTATTTATGCATATTAAAAAAAATCTCACCTTCAAAAATGTAGTCCAAATAGGTAAAGCACACATGATATCCTTGACCACACAATCATAAGTCACCATGCTAAGACCCTGGACATACTCCTGCTCCTCCTTATTGTACTTCCTGCAGAGGCACTGCCTCGGGACCAGCAACTCATTCTTCACTCCCTTCCTCTTCTTCTGCAGGATCAGACAATCTCCGCAGATCTCTCTCTCTCTGCTCTTGTTCATGTCCTTGGCTAGATAATGTTTGACGAAGTTCCTCACTTTCTCGTCGTTTGTGAACAGTTCAATGTTTTCGGTGGTGGTTGACCAAATGTTGGATTTGTCCAGAGTCAGGGTCTGGGCCAGTATGGTGAGGAAACCCTCAGGGTCGTCGAGGTAGGACAGACAGCCGGCGCGCTGTTTTATGTCTACACACCATGTGTAGTCGAGGAATGTTCTGTAAATTAGACGAGACAAAAAAAATATTAACCAACATCCTCATCTTCAGTCTATCCTTAATCCTTGCTCTTAGCAGAGTTTACTAACTATAAACTACCTCTCTGTCAAATTTAAATGTAAGTCAATCCGTTTTCGAAATTTCGTGATGCTTTTTTATATATCAATGTCACTTACGAACGACGTTCGGTTGGTAAAAGCATTTTCAAAATTGGTTTAGTATATCCAGAGATTACCCCTTACAACCTCACAAACTTTACCGTAATAATAGTTTTGTTTTATCTGACTTGACATGACATGAGTTTTTCTTTCTACTAAGAAATTCAGTTAATATACTAAGCCCGGAGTTATAAGTTCATAGAGTTAGTTAGTCCCCCATGCCTCGTAGAGCATGGTAGTGTTACTCCCCCATGCCCCTTCGTCTCCTTCACGACGCCTTGCAGGTCTATCAGCTGACAAGTGACAACATGACGAAGAACTCACTTGAGCTGGTCCCAGTTGTGGTCCCTGTGGAAGGTGATGGGCCAGTAGCGCGGGTCGCAGATCTTCACCTGCCGCAGAGTGTCCAGCTCAGGGATAATACACGGCGCCTTCATCTCCTTCACGACGCCTTGCAGGTCTATCAGCTGACAAGTGACAACATGACGAAGAACTCACTTGAGCTGGTCCCAGTTGTGGTCCCTGTGGAAGGTGATGGGCCAGTAGCGCGGGTCGCAGATCTTCACCTGCCGCAGAGTGTCCAGCTCAGGGATAATACACGGCGCCTTCATCTCCTTCACGACGCCTTGCAGGTCTATCAGCTGACAAGTGACAACATGGTTATTACAGTTAAGTTTAAGTGAAAACTTTTTCTGTTTTTTAGTTATAAATTGATAGGCCAAGCAGATAAAACAACTGGTGGCCTAAGATAAGGATGATTTCGAAAGAAAGACATGCAGACGACTAATAGTAGAGGAATTGAAAATATATATGTATCTCTTTCGTTCCATCAGTGTGCCTAGTGTGAGATTTCAATATTTTCATACTGTCACTATCGCGTCAACGTAAACGCGAATTTATAAGCAATTGAAACAGTTGTGCAGTAGTGTCACTAGATGGCGCTGTTTCAATTCCTTAGAAATTCGCGTTTACGTTTTATCGTCACAGTATCAAACTGCCACTAGGCCCTCAGAACGAAAGCATAATAATTTCGATGCCAACGCTATTGGTCGTTCTCTTGCCACGAAATATGATAGAAAGTATATTAAACAGCTGTTTAAAATCCCAACAGAGAGAATCAAGTGTTATTTCAAATCGCACTTAAACAACTTGTAGAACGTACCTTTTGTTGACTACATTTTTTTTTATTAAAATAGTTATCTGAAAAAGATTATTTTGGACAACCACAGAGAATGCATTTTCAACACTTCTCTTTATAATTGCACCTGCGCATTCAACAGTCATTATGGTTCAATTTATTTGCCGGGGTGTATACCTGTATATGCGCGTAGCACAGCTTCCCAGTGTCGAGGTCTCGCGGCAGAATGAGTCGCGGCTCTACCGCCAACACGTATAGGTGACGGAAAGCCTGCAGGTGATATCTGGAACAAAACAAATAAAAATAAATAAAAACACCGGCTTCTTAACGAGATTAACGCCATGTGGAACGTTAAATACACTGTTATTGTTCCGATAGTCGTTTCGGTTTTTTTGGATTCGATTTTTCATATATAGCCCCCGGTATCAAAAAATATGGGGAATAAAATTCGATGAACGAATGATAGCGTTACATTTTTCTGGGCAACCTATTCTGCGCACCTTTCACCGTACGCACGCCCGTGCGCATGTGCACGCATGTGCACGCGTATGCCGCGATCTGCTGCTCTTTGGTTGCGCACCCTTCACTTTTCAGGCGTAAGTATTGAGACGTACATAGTGCATGCTGCGGGACAACATGCACCTATTTAGGCAGTCGATCTGAAAGTGTAAACTCCAAAGTTAAAATTGAATATCTAGTCTCTAAAGAAAATTACTACACATATAAGTATAAAAAACCTATACAGTTCTTAAAATCTCTAAGAAATAACAGAAAAAAAAATATATCATGCCAAAAGCCAATAACTACTATGGTGAAAGAACTACCGGCTACATGGTGCCCAAAATATATAATAAAATTGAGTGGCTCAAAAAAGAAAGGAAGATCAGTGAAGGAGTCCTCAAGAAGAAAGTTTTCCTTGGGGACCCCATCACTGACGGATTTACTTAATAGAAATTGTTTTGCACCTTTTGTAATTTCTTTTTTTCTTTTTGTATTATTTCATTTTATAATATTAAATTCCTAGGTTACCTTAGTTTTAATTGTCTT
Source organism: Bicyclus anynana (assembly GCF_947172395.1). Lineage (NCBI taxonomy): Eukaryota > Metazoa > Arthropoda > Insecta > Lepidoptera > Nymphalidae > Bicyclus > Bicyclus anynana. The sequence continues at coordinate 15,099,544 of NC_069098.1, forward strand.
ATCAAAATTAGATTTAGCAATTACTTTAAAAATAACTAGAATAATGATCGTCAACTCGCCAACAAGCTGCCTGTACAGTTTGGCGAGAGTATCGATATGTAAAATAATTGTTATATCTTATCAATAAAATAAATTTAAAAAAAAAAATAAAAATTCGTGCGTCCGAGCTGACACACACTTTTTTATTCTTTACATGTTAAGCCCTTGACCACAATCTCACCTGATGGTATGTGATGATGCAATCTAAGACGAAAGCGGGCTAACACGTTAGGAGTAGGATGAAATCCACACCACTTTCGGTTTCCGCGTATAGGAACTCTAAATCGCGGTACGTCTTTGCCGGTAAGGTGATAATTGTTAACTAGCCACTAACCAGCCAGACCAATTAAGAAAAAATCAATCGGCCCAGCCGGGGATCAAACCCAGGACCTGTGTCTTGTAAATTGCACATACTTCTGCGCACGAAGGCCGTTTTCACTTCTATAATAATCTTTTTATCATAAAAATGGAACCGACTTCAATGACGTATTTTTATTATGATTTCATGAAAATGAAATGGGAGCAATCTGGAAGTTTCGAAATTGGTTGATAAAAGAAAAAAAACCATACGTCGTATTGAGAACATCCTCTTTTTTTTTAAAGTCGGTTACAAAGAAGTGTGTGTTACAGTACCTGTTGTCTTCACTGTGCGTGGGCAGCTTGGGGAAGAAGGCAGTGATGAGCGCCGCCACCGCCTCCGGCGAGCTGGACAGCGTGGAGCGTCCGCCGCCCAGGAACAGCAGCCCGATGGTGCAGTGCACTGCCATCTGGTGACGCAAGCAGACCCATGAATTGGAGGTTATTGGATCTTAGGAATGGACCGAAGACGCCCCGAGAACCACCGATCCATAACTGTAATAAGTGAACGAAATTGCTAATTTGTTAGGCAGCATGGACACCGTCACGCTGCCTAACAAACAAGTCGCGTTTGTGATTTTGTGCTGTAATGTTTTCTTGTAATTATTGTTTTGTGTTGTAATTGATTTAATCATAAATTGTTTAGTGTGTGTTCACTCCATCCTACACCCAACGTCACAAGTCCCGCGAACTGCTCGAGGTGTTTCCTCTACCACAAATTAATGATACAATCACTGTCGCTGACTTATGACGTCATACATCCACTGGCATGTGTGTGACGGCTTTACCTGTGCGCCGTGCGTGAGCGGGGGCGGCGCGGGCGGGGCGGCGGGCGCGGGGCGCGGGGCGGCGGGCAGGCGCGCACGTAGACGTCGACAAGCGCGCAGCACTTGGATGTCGCCCCGGCCGGCCGTGATCTGTGACACAACATGATCTGTGAAGCTTAGACTAATTACGTAAGGACTAGTATCGTTTCGTATCGTAATAGTTTACTTTACAAGCACTTTTGAAACAACAAGTTATGTCATAATTTAATTAAAGTCAAAAACTTAAAACTAAAGTTAAGAGGGTTCTAAACTCGCCTTGATCCGAGAAGAGCCCACAACAAACTCAGTCTAGGTTTTACCACTTTATAAACTTATCTAAAATCAAGTACACAGTGCAAGTAAGTTCAACACGAAGCTTTTTTATCATTTATATAATCAATAAGAATATGTCTGTCGTTTTTTAAAGGAGACGAGAAAAACTCACACATCGAAAATAGTAAACACCAATAAATATTTTTTGTGTCCTTACACGCGTCGAAGCGAGAGCTCCAGGGTATACCACAGTTCGTTGATGATACTCCCATGAAATGCGGGCGACGGAGGGGGGAATGAAGTCCGCGCAGACCACCGGGAGTGTACCCACCATGCCGGCCGCGAGCAGGCACACGCACGTGCAGGCCTCGAAGGTGGAGCCGCCCGCGAGCTCGGCCACGCCGCGCCCGCTCAGCCGCAGGAACAGCGACACGAAGTGCAGCACGGCGTCGCGCGCGTCCGCGTCGCCCGACCCCGCGAACCGCAGCCCCAGCGTGAAGCACGCGCCCGCTATTATGTTGCAATACGCTTGGCTGGAAAAAAACACACTTAAGAACCCCCGCTCACTTAACTTTTAGTCGGCCGATTATAGAACAGGTATAACGATGTATGACATCCCGCACATCTGTCCAACCAAATCGTCCAACTAAATCACGCACAATTAAAAAGTCGGCCAACTAAAAATTGTCAGTGAGCGGTCACCCTAAGACTGCCTACCGAAGTCTACCGAAGCGGAACGAGGCAGCGGAGCCGAGAAACAGAGAAATATTAAACAATTGGATTGTACAAAATCTCCGGTCCTCTTAAGTGGACAGGGACTTGCGAGTTTAAAAAAATCATATAAAACCGGGAAATGGAGCAGGGTTAAATAAATTAAATTTAACATAATTTATTTTGTTAACACAGTACGCAACTCCGCTCCGCATTAGTCCGTTTCTCCGCTACGCTCCCTTGCTCCACTTTGACCACACGATTGAAGTAAATCTCATTTCAAAAATAAAATATATATAGAATAGAAACACTATTTCATTATGACTGTATGACAGCACGCATCTAAAAAGCCTCGCTCGATTATATTTTCCGTAACACATTCAGCAACTTACTCCCAAGTGTAAAGGTTTACTTCAAAAAAGATTTTATTGATATTTCTCAACTCAAGCACGCATTTGCGTACACACACTCACACGCACTTACGCACGCACACGTATAAAATTTGACACTCATATATATTGTCATACTTATTAAATGATATGTATAATCTTTAATAATAACAGAAAACCAACAGTATTTAATTAAAATTTTATAGAATTGCAGACCACATCGATTCGTTACGATTAGGTCAAATTCGCGTTTAAGTTTGCGTCCATTCTATTAATTATAAGTCGCAACAGTTAAAACAAATCTTGTGAACAAACAGACAGCGTGTAAGACTCACTTCATAGCTTCGTAGTCGATATTGTCCTCGGTGGGCTTGACGAAGCAGTACGGCTTGATGGTGGCAGGCACTTGGTTCTCGATCCACTCCTCGCTCGCTTCTATGCTGTCCCAAAGGACCAGCCCTTAGAGGATTAAAAGAGAAGCATAAAATTGTAGGCAATTAAAAAACGATGAACCTTTTTATGGAGGTAATCGACATTAAATAAAGAAACATGATGTACGTGATTTTTCAGTATGTCGTTTGCAACAATACGCTAAGTATACCTCAGATTGCAACTCTTAAAAAGTTGTTAAAAAAATTTTATTCACGAAAAATCTCAAAATATTTTTTTTAAATACTTGGACGAAACAAACAATCTATGTAATTGTTTTTTATATTAATAAAATAATTATAACAAACACACACCATAGGCAAGGTTACCCCTTACCCAATACGCTGGCACTGTTACCCCTCTGGATGGTAAGACAAAATTTTTGGAATTGTTTTAGACTCTTCTCTATGCATTATTCGCCGAGAGCTCTGATATGATTTATACGATTGTAAAATCTGTGACAAATTGAGCCCAACCTCTTTATGCCAATTAAGCCTGAGCTTGACATAAAGAGGTTGCTTTATATATCTCTTTAAGTCATACAATTGAATCACGGCAATTAGACGCCTTGATTTAATAGGTCAAAAATCCAAACAACATACTATAAAAAGTCAGATACATCGTCGTCATCAACCCATATTCGGCTCACTGCTGAGCTCGAGTCTCCTCTCAGAATGAGAGGGGTTAGGCCAATAGTCCACCACGCTGGCCCAATGCGGATTGGCAGACTTCACACACGCAGAGAATTAAGGTAATTCTCTGGTATGCAGGTTTCCTCACGATGTTTTCCTTCACCGATTAAGACACGTGATATTTAATTTCTTAAAATGCACACAACTGAAAAGTTGGAGGTGCATGCCCCAGACCGGATTCGAACCCACACCCTCCGGAATCGGAGGCAGAGGTCATATCCACTGGGCTATCACGGATCAGATACATCAGGTTTTGCGAATTTGACGATATTGTTGTCGATTTTGACTGGCCTATTTGGCTCGATTAGGTCAATAATGCCATACTCACCTCTTGCGATGACTCTCAGCATGAGCAGATCAGGTCGCACGAAGTCCAGTAGGTACGCAGTGGCCGGGGGCTTCAGCCACTCGGCCACCGCCGCGCTGTTCGAGCGCAGGTACAGGAGCCCCAGGGCTACGGTGGCGCCCGGTGACGTCACGTCCAGGTTCACGGTGCCGCCCTCGCGTATCGCGAATGAGCCCTGCTTGTATCTGTCCTTTTGCGACCCTAGTGACACACCAGGCAAATTAATGAAAACATTGGTTATGCAAGATAAATAAAGCTGCCAATTCGCATTGGGAAAGTGTGGTGGAACAGCTTTTCTCCTCTCATTCTGAGAGGAAACTCGCGATCAAACGTGAGCTTAAAATGGGTTTTATGGTGATATGTCTCAATGGGGATGATGACTAGGTTTGAATATATTGATTTTTATGATACATTCGGGTAAATAGGGTCAATGTTAACTAATTTATACATAAAAAGCAAAGATTGTCTGGATATTTGCAAAATAAATGGGATTATAAAATTTCAAAAACTATTAAATTTTTTTTTATCGTAATTAGATGAAAATTTATACAGTTTTAGCTACCTTACATTAAATGTGACATATATGAACTATAAAGATAAACGCACAAATAACAAAGATATTAGTAATTTTGTTTGAACGCGCATACAAATCTAACGATCATTACATTGCCTATGACGTCATTTTTTCGAGCCATTTTGTATAGGGTGTTTTTCAGGGATCCGCGGCAGCGCCGCAAATCTGACCCTTTAAATCCCTGTAGCTCCGAAAGTAATGATCGCAGATACCCTGTTACTTTAACAAAATTGCTTTACTATTAGTATACTCTTAATTTATATACTATTTAAAAAACTGACATCATTCCTATTATTCTGTAAAACTTTCAAACCATGTTACTGTTGTAGATTTTCATCTATAACTACCTATTCGTAAATATTCCTAATGGAATTCATAATTCGAAATTTCTCGTCTATTTCGTGACGGGCGCTGTTCGTGTCGGCAATAGTATTCCTTTTAACTTCGATAACACCACGAAACCTACGTGGTTAAAGTGCATTTTGTGATAATGTTTAATTAAGACTTTGTGGCAAAAAAGACACGGTGTACCAAGGCCGATTCATCGACGTGTTGGCGTGGAAGCTGGTCTATAGCAGCTGGGCGGGTGAATATCATCGGAAGTAGGTGGTTTGTTTCAGATTGCTTTCATTTCGGTGATAGAAACCTGCCCAAGAGGAAAGAGGAAACATTCGTACTCATTTCACCATCACCTATTGATTTATTCCCTGGGGGAATCTCCCTTCGTACCGGTACTGTTAACCCTAGGAGCTACAATGGTGCCGGTACCGTTGATGCGCCGGTCGCCGCCGAGCATGTACGTGCGCAGCTGCGGCGCCAGGTGCGCCAGGTGCGGCGCGTGCGCGGCGGCGCGCAGGCACACCAGGCCCAGCGCCAGGCCCGCCGCCAGCGCGTAGCCCTCCCGCTCCACGCAGTTCTCCATGTCCGGCCCTGGAGGCTTGCCTGATGACCAACAACCGGTTACGTTCATCATTGCTATCTGAGCTGGTAGACGTTCACAAATGAACGATATAGTAGACGCTTTGACGAGAACCTCGAGGAAATTGACCAAAGTTTGAAGCGATGAAGCGAATGTCTACATATTGTGCCTTGTGTGAAATATTGGCAACTGTTATTATGCACTATCATATGTGGTCATTCATCACACAAAGAAAATTAAAATTGAGAAAAAGATGGTAGATGATTGCAATGCACATGAACACAACTAACCTACCAACTAACTAATTAAGATGGAGGGTAAGGGAGTTGTGGAAGAAGATGGAGGAGGCCTTTACCCTTTCAGGGGTCCATATTTAATAAGAACTTACTAACTAATATTACTAACATAATTTAAGAAAACATGCTAACAAACAACTTTTGAAATGTAATTTAGAAATGTAAATATGGAATAAACGGCTTATTTTTTTTTAACTAATTAAGAAATGTTAAGAAATGCTGTCCGCGTTTCAAAATTTAAAGAGGAAGGAGCTATGACAAGAATTCACTTTAAGTGAGAAATGGAACCCAATAATGATTTTTCTGGAAAGCATAATAAAGATAAAAGGGAAGGACGAAAAGGAACTCGGAAAGAGATATAAGTCTGTGACGTTGGTGGTAGAATGTCGAATGTCGAATTTAAACTCTATGTGTTTGACAATTTGGCACTCAGCGGTTGAATGGTCTCTTGGGGGTGCCCTTGCAACATCTATGAATTCCATTGGTAAATAGTATTTGGTAAGTCAGAAACATATCCAGAACTGACCTCTGTGACGTTGGTGGTAGGCCGGCAGATACACCTAAAAAGGTAGAAGGTACCATAAAATACGTTGTATCATAAAATTTCTGAAAACCAACAATTCACAAAACTGAACGGTTGACACCAATACAACGTTCTCGGATACGAGTTCGTTATCTAGAAACTTTGAACCAAAGAAACATACCATGTCATATGTCAAGAAGAAATAGTAGAAATTGCTCACTCTTTCGTTGCACTGGGAAAGAAAAAGCGATATTTCTACTCCGTTGCTATTCGTCGACAGTTTTCTTCTCTCTATGCTAGGCGTGCTAGACCAGACTAGACTAGACTGGAGAACTTACCAATCTCGTTGAGCAGAACTTGCGAGTAGTGCGCGTGCGCCGTGCCCTGGTACAGCAGACCCACTCCAAGCAATGCTGCCACTTGCACGCCCTGGAGTTAGCAAGAATAGTTTCAAATTATATATTTTTTTTAATTAATTGGTCCGATATATTTAGAGAAAATTGACTGACAGACGGACATGCGAGTGATTTTTTAGGATTTCATTTTTAGTAATTATGTTCAAAACCCTAACAAATAATATAGACATGACCTGAATTTAGTGCATGTGACATTTATGGCGAGTAGGAGAAATTATTAACGTAATTTGGTGAAGCGTTTTGCTCCTAAGCCATCTTCCAGAATTTGGTGCGTCCTATAACAATTACTATGCCTCCTGATAAATTGTTAAACACTTCTCGATCTTTTCAAAACGATTCTTCGAAAATCGGCTTTCAGGTTTGTCTATAATTTAACTTTAAACAATAAACAAACAATTAACCTTATTATTAGCGACTTTAAAACCATTATTCGCTAATCATTTAATTTGATATACCGCATGGAGGTTATAAGAATAACTGGTCCGCCATCTTCGAGTATCCGCCATATTAGATTTAGAATGACATCATGAGCTTACAGTGAAGTTTTGTTAAACTAAATGTATGCAAAATTTCAGTTCAATCGGTGTTTTAAAGGAGATTTTTTTTTTTTTTTTTTTATTCTTTACAAGTTAGCCCTTGACTACAATCTCACCTGATGATAAGTGATGATACAGTCTAAGATGGAAGCGAGGATGAAAATCCACACCCCTTTCGGTTTCTACACGGCATCGTACCGGAACGCTAAATCGCTTGGCGGTACGTCTTTGCCGGTAGGGTGGTAACTAGCCACGGCCGAAGCCTCCCACCAGCCACTGGTTAGATGGTTACAATTAGTGTTTTAAAGCAGATGGTCCATATCAGGTCCACTCTTGTACCCCGTATCATTAAAATTTAATCAATACAAGGATTTTATTAAAATTTATTAAAGTGAATAAATCTAACTAAATAAAAAGAAATAAATAAAATAATAAAAACCAAGTTTTTGAGTTATATCAAGTTGGCGCCCATAGAGAAACTATGACATGACAATTGACAGCAAACGTCAAATCGATTAATGCATTGAAAACGTCATCTATCCGCCATTATTACCCTTATTAATGTTGCATTTCTTGGGAGATAATGAATATTATTTCGAAAGAATTAAAGCAAATTCGTAGATTTGTATAATCAAAAATTATTAAAAAAAATATCTTCTTTTATTTCCGCCAGGGTAAAACGACTGATCCATACAATTTCGAAAAAGTAGGAATCTAGATGAATGTAGTTTTCTCACCTGCTGAATATCCAACTCAATGGAAGTTGGTGGCAGCAGCGGTTCTAAATGTATGCTCATCATTTTAGTAGCTTGGACATCCATTGTACCTGCAAATGAATCTTATATTAACTTATTTTCTTTTTATGATTCAAAAGAAGTCAAATTCATCAATCAAATCAAATGTCCGGCCGCTCAGAGATTGCGTTTTTGACAGGTCGTGATCGAATGGGCGATGTAACTTCGAACTGACGTACAAGGTTGTTGAACTGCGCTGTTTCAAGGTTATGCCAACTGTTTGTCTTTGTAGTGATAAGACAAAAAACGAGGCAATTGTAATTGTTTATGTTTCTCCCATTCGATCACGCAATCCCTGAGCGGCAGGATTTTAACTTTTTTCTAGTTTTATCGAGACTTAAGGAGATTTTGCAAGACATACAAATGTTGTGGGGGCGCCCCCAGAGGATTGTTCACCTGCTGAATGTCGAATTTAAACTCTATGTGTTTGACAATTTGGCACTCAGCGGTTGAATGGTCTCTTGGGGGTGCCCTTGCAACATCTATGAATTCCATTGGTAAATAGTATTTGGTAAGTCAGAAACATATCCAGAACTGACCTCTGTAAGTAGCAGCCAAGCCCAACAAGAGGCCAATGCTGATCATCTCGTGGCACTTGACCAGGTACTCGTACTTGTTCATGAAGGGCATGTCCCTCAGGTGGCCGTTCAGACCCAGGGCTAGGAGGAAACCGGCGTGTTCTGTTGACATGTCCTGTGTACCCTAAAAAGATTTCATATATGTACATTTCTTGATATCCTCGGTCCAATTAGTCTGGGGTTGACAAACACCAACAATATCAAGCGGGTTGCAGGGAGAGCCGTTGGATGCTGGCAGCTCGAAACCGTTGTTCTTGGAAATCCAGCAATGGACGTCCATCGTCGACTGATAAAGATGATGACGGTAATGATGTAGATTTCGATTTTTATAGCACAGACAAATAAATATCTGTCTTGTCACGGCACAATGAAACTAATTTCTTTTGAGAACAGACTGCTAAAAATTACCTTAAGCGCCCGCAATCCAGGTAAATTATTTTTTATGAGAATACGCGTTTTGAAAACAAGAAAGAGAAAGAATCTTTGATGAATGCCGTCTTGTACATTTTTATGTGATTAATGATTTCTAATTTGATAAAAATTACATTTTTTCTCGAAAAAGAAAGAAACGTGCGTCCTGCTAATGATGACCTACGGATCCAAGACTTAGTGCTGTAACTGTGACAGATATATAATAAGGTGGATTATGGCGAGCCCCTTGATAATGGCGACTGAAGGCCGTGGTGTTTGAAGGCTTATGTCCAGCAGTGGTAATTATGATGACTTGACTTATATTTTTATTATTATTATATTGTGCTGTGTGGCAAAGTGCTGGAATGGCGACCCCGCACTAGTAAACGTAGTGTTGGCCGACCCCCCCACCAGGTGGACTGACGACATCAAGCGAGTCGCAGGGATTCGCTGGATGCAGGCGGCTCAGTATCGTGATGTTTGGAAGTCCCTACAAAAGGCCTATGTCCTGCAGTAGACGTCCATCAGCTGATATGATGATGATGATATGATGATTATTAAATTAAGAAATTCTTAGGTATGCAGGTTTCCTCATGATGTTTTCCTTCACGTGTCATTTAATTTCTTTAAATGCACACAACTGAAAAGTTGGAGGTGCACGCCCCGGACCGAATGTGATGAATGATATTTTGGAATCTAACTCAGACTTTTAGACATACCCTCGGTTTGTTGTATATGATCCAGCTGGAATGTATGTTGGTGCCAGTCATGGGCACGAGCGCCAGGCCCGCCGCCACCCCGTTGTGGAAGGTGGGCCACAGTAGGCAGTGGGGGGGCGTGTCCCCCCCGCCCAGCGTGATCGTGTTGCAGCGGGGCGGGGGGCCGCGCCCCGACACGCACAGCTTGGGGAGGGTGAGCGGTTCCGTTGGCGAGCAGGGCAGACTGCGGAGGGTTACCATACCCCTGTGGAAAAATACAACCAATCAATATATCAATCACTAGCAGAACCTCGCGGTTTCACTTAATTCGGATTTTTTTATTTTTTGTCTGTCTGTCCGTGTTTTTGTTGACCGGGCGTCACGCTGAAACTACGGAATGAATTCAAATGAAACTTGGCATGATTTACCATAATACAAATACAGTTATAGGATACTTTTTATCGCGAAAATATAATCAGAAGGAGTGAAATAGAGGTTGAAAGTTTCTAACAAAAGTCCTTAATTTTTTAAGTTGCATTTACAAAATTTGGTATTGGTGTTGCAAATATTAAAAAATCTGAATTTAAAGGTTGAATTATTGTATTTAAAATATGCGAAGATAGTAATAGAAGGGGGTGAAATAGGGGTTGGAAGTTTACATCGAGTTTCAAGCAGACAAAGTCGCGTGCGTCCGCTAGTAATATATAACACGATACCTCGCCACCGGCAACGCCATGGTCCGGGTGCTGATGGCGTAGAGGTACTTCTCCTGCTCCTCGATGAAGTCGTGGTCGGACACCTCGGGCCGCTGCGTCAGGTTGATGGTCACGGGGATGGACGACTGGAGCAGGTTGAACACTTCTGTCATCCTGAAAATACATGATTTTTTAAGAACTAAAAAGTTTTTAATATGTATAATATGTCTTAGGATTGGAATAATTATAGCGCCATCTAACGTTAATTAGAGTAACTAATTAGATAACGATATCTGTTTGAAACGTCAAAGAGTATGCGTCGTTTGTCTGTGTTTGGTAGTGAATCAGTTAAGTGAGTGAGTAAGTATGACAATTGTTGTTACTCGGCTGACTCGGAGGCAAAGGTCATTTCCCTTGGGCTATCACAGCTCTCAATGCATTAGTTCAATCATAATTTTAATGAGAATTTCTTAGATAAAAGCAACACTCAATACTACATACTCTAATCCAGTACCTCATGATCCAAAGCAACTAGTTAAGCCAGTGGATCAAGATTGCTCATCAGATCAGCTATAAACATCTTACCGATGATCCCTTGGATACAACAGGCTCAGCAGCTTAGTGTTGAGGTGCTCCATGCCGGTGCTGGTGTCCTCTTCGCTCTTGTGCACCGGCTCCTCACTCTGCTGCGACAGCTGTGTGTATGCGGTTTCCTTTTCCAACACTTCTAATGCCAGAGCTGTAATTTATAATCATTATTATTATTAATAATACCTTAGGACTGTCACAACCCTCAAACGGTAAGGGATCACACTCATATTTTAAAGAACCTGTTCGCATCCAAATGGGGGTAGGGTAAGCTAAGCTTCCAAGTAAGCTAAGCTTCCAAGTAAGCTAAGCTTCCAAGTAAGCTTGATCTCATTGGGGTGGGATATTTAAGGCTGTAAAGGTTGCAAAAACTGTTGGGTCGTGTTTTGTCTTTAACTCTCGGCCCCTTTACCCCTTCTCGTCTGATCTGAATGATTTGGAAGTGTTTGATTCGAGATTAATTTTGATTGGTCACCCCCTACGCGGTTAGCCAGATTACCCCTTCCAGAACATGAAAACGTTTGACTCATTTTGAATTGTTGCAAAAAATGACCCAGAGTTTTTGGCATCATTGGACTCTGGAGTATTTACAACTATTGTAACAACGCGTTAAGTAGACTACCAAATCCGATCCTCCTAAAAATGGAGACTTGGTTCTCGTCAAAGAATCGAATTTGATACCCGTTGAACTGTTGTAAGGCGAGAGGTTACATTCTCCTGTTACAAATACGACCCCAGGTGAGTTGCAGATAGAAGCTCCATTTCTTTTGCTGACATCCAAGCTTAGCGTTATTTAAGTACAGTTACAGTACAGTACAAAAGTGATGCCCAACTTTTACCATTACCTTACTTATGAGCCCCAGAATTTGTTGTGAAAAGCGACTTACCTGATTCGGGATCGTCACCCTGGTCTATTGTCTCTTCTAGCACAAGCTTTTCAATTAGTCAGAGGAGAAAAGGGAACAGAGAAGACTTACATTCCATATACTCGTCAGCAGATTTGATAGTGTCCGCGATGTCGGCCTGGAGCGCCAGATCTTCGCGCATGACCAGCATGTAGGCTTCCGGGGGCCAGTCCACGGGCGGGTCGCTCTTGCAGCGGCTGAATATCGTCACCAACGCCAACGCCAACGCTGGCGGCAGGTTGTCTATCTCGCGGGGTGTTATGCCTAGGAATGGAAAATAAATCACAATTTTTAGCCATTTCAGTGGCCCAGGAGACAATCTGTAACGATGTTTTGTAACCTAACCTAACCTTTATCCCTCTATGTCTAACACGATACTATGAAAAGAGAAAGATAGAAGTGCATTTGAAACTCGCACTTGCGAGTTATACTAAACATCGTTACAGAGTAACCCTTCAGTCAGGCTCCCCTAATTTTATAAAATTAGATACAAAATCGATTCGATGTTTAATGGCACACATCTTATGGTGATAATGTTCCTTTAATGTTAGTTTGTTGAAACTTTAACCATCACTATCAGATGTTGAAGATAAAGAAGATGTTGGCCACAGACCACACCCCACTGTGGCTAGGATCTGATGCAACGTACGACACTAAAGCTCTCACCCCTGTCGCAGGCCAACAGCACGGCTCTAGCGTGCGGAGTGTGCACGGGCGAGTGCTCCCGCGCGCGCGGCGTGCTGCTCGCCGCCACGGAGTCCCGGCTGCTGAGTGCCTGCACCCCGGCGCCAGTGCCACACCCCACTGTGGCTAGGATCTGATGCAACGTACGACACTAAAGCTCTCACCCCTGTCGCAGGCCAACAGCACGGCTCTAGCGTGCGGAGTGTGCGCGGGCGAGTGCTCCCGCGCGCGCGGCGTGCTGCTCGCTGCCACGGAGTCCCGGCTGCTGAGTGCCTGCACCCCGGCGCCAGTGCCACACCCCACTGTGGCTAGGATCTGATGCAACGTACGACACTAAAGCTCTCACCCCTGTCGCAGGCCAACAGCACGGCTCTAGCGTGCGGAGTGTGCGCGGGCGAGTGCTCCCGCGCGCGCGGCGTGCTGCTCGCCGCCACGGAGTCCCGGCTGCTGAGTGCCTGCACCCCGGCGCCAGTGCCACACCCCACTGTGGCTAGGATCTGATGCAAGGTACGACACTAAAGCTCTCACCCCTGTCGCAGGCCAACAGCACGGCTCTAGCGTGCGGAGTGTGCGCGGGCGAGTGCTCCCGCGCGCGCGGCGTGCTGCTCGCCGCCACGGAGTCCCGGCTGCTGAGTGCCTGCACCCCGGCGCCAGTGCCACACCCCACTGTGGCTAGGATCTGATGCAACGTACGACACTAAAGCTCTCACCCCTGTCGCAGGCCAACAGCACGGCTCTAGCGTGCGGAGTGTGCGCGGGCGAGTGCTCCCGCGCGCGCGGCGTGCTGCTCGCCGCCACGGAGTCCCGGCTGCTGAGTGCCTGCACCCCGGCGCCAGTGCCACACCCCACTGTGGCTAGGATCTGATGCAACGTACGACACTAAAGCTCTCACCCCTGTCGCAGGCCAACAGCACGGCTCTAGCGTGCGGAGTGTGCGCGGGCGAGTGCTCCCGCGCGCGCGGCGTGCTGCTCGCCGCCACGGAGTCCCGGCTGCTGAGTGCCTGCACCCCGGCGCCAGTGCCACACCCCACTGTGGCTAGGATCTGATGCAACGTACGACACTAAAGCTCTCACCCCTGTCGCAGGCCAACAGCACGGCTCTAGCGTGCGGAGTGTGCGCGGGCGAGTGCTCCCGCGCGCGCGGCGTGCTGCTCGCCGCCACGGAGTCCCGGCTGCTGAGTGCCTGCACCCCGGCGCCAGTGCCACACCCCACTGTGGCTAGGATCTGATGCAATGTAAAACACTAAAACCCTTAACAAGCATCGATGATAAAATAAGGAGAACATTTTTTTTTTTTTTTTTTTTTTTTTTTTTTTTTTTTTTTTTTTTTTTTTTTTTTTTTTATTTTTTTTTTTTTTTTTTTTTTTTTTTTTTTTTTATTAAATATTTAAATGTAAAAGTGCTATAATATAACCTTCCAGATCGATTTGTAAACATATAATAGTGTCGGACAAGTGTTGGCAAAACTTATTGTGAAGTATTTGTGCGGAAATTTATTAATCTTCACTAGCTGGTTGTCGTGGTGTCGTAATTTTGAATCGTAATAAAAAATAAAGTTACCAACTTAAATACCTGTAATTATAATAACAAATACACCGTCTTACAACGATTTGTGTTTTGTTTGGGTGAGAAATTATTCAGGTACAGATTGACGAACATTTTTTGTTTTGAAAAACGGTTGTGATTTTCAAATTTCAAATTGCACACACACTAATGCACTTTTTAACAAGTTATATTTTTCTTTTGGTAAAATATTCTTTATTTACAAGTCATGTGACATGTTACCAACACTGACACTAAGCAAGATGACAGATGACGCATGATGTAAACAACATTGACATTGACAATGCACAGATTGTTATAAGACAGATAATTATTTTTAAATACAGGCATTGTCTACACTATCGGTCTTGTATTGCCACACGTACGTTATGATAAAATATTATTGAAGATTTTTGACATAGTTTACCGAATATATTTTATACCACTTACTACTGATATAATTATATAAATAAGGAAAAAAAACACTGTTTTTCCTATAAAGTCTTACGTACATTTTAGAAATGAATAACGAAAGTGAAATATATTATAATGAAAATGTGACGACACGAAGACCTGCAAAGAGTAATTTAGAAAATGAAATGACTACAATGGATATTGACCTGACATCGACCACAACAATGTTTTTGGACAATTCTTCCGAGAGCTTGTCTAATACACCTACTGCTGAATACTCGATGGTTGCAGAACTCAGACAAAAAAATGAAAATTTAGCTTCAAGATTAGATTCTGCACACGCAGAAATTCAAAATCTCTTATCTGAAAATTTCCGACTTAACAGTGAGATAGAAAACTATCAGAAGGTTATCAAAACGTTAAAGGGGTTTAGTACAAATCATAACAATGATCTTAGATCCACCAATTCAACACCGACAAAAAAGGCAGGCACCAAATCCAAACAATTCAAGCCATTACAAGATCTTCTATCGCCATTGTTAAATAAGTTACCTAAAAAAGATATGTCCAAACCTTTTATAAATATTGACGTAATAAGCGAATCTAATCATGACAGTGCAAGTGACTGTGTGCTTGTAAAACCTAACTCGTATGAAATAAAAAGAATAAATGACAATGAACATTTAAAAGATAACACATGTCAGTTAAAACATACCCCGGAAAAGAATGACAATTCAAATAATGACATTATACTCCCTACTACAGATAATTTTAATGAAGATATATTTAAAAATGTGAAAAATAAAATAATAATAATTGGTGACCAATATGGAAAAAATATCAGAGCAATTTTAGAAAAAAATCTGGGATCAAAGTATCAGGTAAAAGCCTTTATAAAACCAGGAGCGGCTTCAAATGAGGTGCTTAATATTTGGAAGGATGAAATATCTTCACTGAGTTTTAGAGACTGTGTAGTTGTATTAACAGGTTCAAATGACTGTAATCCGTTTCACTTTAAATGCAATGTTATAAACTGGCTTACTTCATGTAAAAACACAAATGTAATTGTTTCTGAAGTACCCCGTAACGATTATTTAAATATTGTAAAGCTCAATAGTGAACTAAAGTTTATATGTGCCAATTTTAATCAAGCGGTATATATGGATATGGACTATAGCAGATTTATTCCTCACAGAAACAGGTTTGCGCTTAACTTATCTAGGTCATTACTAAAAGAGATCTTATGTTTAGATTATAAGCAAAATTTTTTGAGATATAAAAGTGTAAGACAATCCAATAAAGTTCTATTTAAATGTAATAAAGAAACTCAGACCGAAGATGTAAATAATTATTCAGAAGTTCAGTTATCAGATAGTAGCAGTAGTCCTAATAATGCCATAAAATTTTTTCGTAAGTAATAGTCTTTATTTTATGCATCAAAATATAAATGGCCTAATAAGTAAGTCGGATATTCTTGGGGTTTGTTTATCGGAATTAAGTGATGAAAATAAACATATCGGAGTTTTATGTATAACTGAACACAATATGATTGAAGATGATATAGAACATTTGTATGTACCAAACTTTCAAATAGCGTCTTATTTTATGCGTGAAAATAGAAATGGTGGAGTTTGTATCCTTATTAAATGTGGGATTAAATACAACATCATTGAGGAAGTTCAATCATTTTCTATCTGTAATTTATTTGAATGTTGTGCAATTGAGCTTGTTGGTTATGGAATCATTGTTATGTGTATGTACCGAGTACCGAATAATTTGCGTAAAGATATCGACACTTTTCTTAAAATATTTCAAAATATCTTACACAAATATTGCTTTAAATCCAAAGAGATAATTATTATGGGCGATTTTAATATTGACACGCTTAAAGTAAATAATATAACGAATTCTTTCCGACTACTTTTGAGCAGTTACAATTTAAATATAGAATTTAATGAACCGACAAGGTTGTCAAGTGGTACCTGTCTGGATAATGCATTCCATAATATTAACAAGGTCAAAGGTGAAGTAAGAGAATTTGCTTTATCTGATCACTCTGCCCAAGTTGTAAAAATTCCTGTAAAAAAGACTCGGGTTTTAACAAATTGGTACAGTTTTAAGCGCGACTATTGCTCTGAAAATTTAAAAAAATTTACGGAATGCATTAATGCTTTATCCTACAACGAAGTGTTTTTATCAAATGATCCTAATGATGCCTTTGATTATTTCTTTGACCTCTTTAAATTATTTTATGACTTATGTTTTCCAACTATAAAAATTAAGATTTCATTAAAAAACAAGCCAAAATGGATTACGAAAGGAATCAAGTTATGCAGTAGTAAAAAAAGAAGTTTATTGTGGAGTTTTCGTAAAAATCCTAGTACTCAATCAAAAAGTAAATTTAAAATGTATGCCAAAAGGTTGAAAAAAATTATTCAGCTAACAAAAAAATCTCAAAATAATTACTTTATAGCAAATGCAAAAAATAAATGCTTAGCTACTTGGAGGGTTATTAAAAACAATAAATCGTATACATCTCATGACAAGCAAATTGAGAAAATTAATTTTATGAATCGAGAAGTTACAAATCCGACAGAAATAGCTCAAATATTTAATGATTACTTTATTGATATTTCTAATAAATCACGATTAAATACAGTTAATGAGAGCTTTAATCATATTAATTTTAACAAATGCTCATCTATGTTTATGTACCCTGTCACACCTATGGAAGTTTTCCAAATAATAAAATCCCTGAAAAATACGCAAAGCACAGGTTATGACGGTATAACAACAAAAGTGGTAAAGGCGTCATCACTATATATCTCTGAGGTTATATGTCATATTATAAACATATGTATCCAGGGCGGTAAATTTCCGAAGGCCTTAAAACTCACAATTATTAAACCACTATTTAAAAAAAATAACAGAAGTGATGTTAGTAGCTATCGACCCATTGCTTTAATTACGATATTTGCGAAAGTTTTTGAAAAAGTAATATATAATCGACTTTATAAATACCTCGAAGAAAATGCTATCCTAGTGAATGAGCAAAAAGGGTTTAGGAAAAAGAAGTCAATAAACATGGCAATTTATGAACTCCTTAACAAAGTCATGACTTGTATAGATAGAAAAATACCTATAGCGGCATTGTACATGGATATGACAAAAGCTTTCGATTTTGTGGATCATAATATCTTGTTACATAAATTATATAGATATGGTGTCCGAGGAACTGTGTTAGATCTCTTGACGTCTTATCTCACTGATAGATCTCAAATTACTGAAATTAGTAGAATATGTCCTAATAACTTAACAGAGATATCTTATAACTCAACATCCCGTTGTGTTAAGTATGGTGTGCCACAAGGGAGCATTCTAGGCCCATTGTTATTTATTATATATATTAATGACCTCCCTTCAGTAATAGCTCAACCTATGGTCCTTTTTGCAGACGATTGTACAATATTATATGAACGTCATAATACATTATCTTATGAGGATGATATAAATACATCCTTAGATCAAGTAATTGATTGGCTTGTAAAAAATAATTTAAGTATTAATTTGGAGAAGACTAAAATTATGAATTTTAATTGGGATCGATTTGGAATATCAACAAATAATATCAATCATAAGGGTATGCAAGTTAGCGAAACAGGTGAGACTAAGTTTTTAGGAATAATTGTTGATAGGCATCTTAGTTGGAAAACACAGGTTGACAATATATGTAAGAAATTGTTTAAATTTTCCTACGCGCTGTATAAGTTAAACAAATCAGCTAATATTGAAACACTGCGTATTGCTTATTTTGGATATGTCGAATCAACTCTGAGATACGGAATAATGTTCTGGGGTAATTCAGTCGACAGAGAAAGAGTTTTTAAAGCTCAGAAAAGATGCATCAGAGCAATAAGGAATCTACACTGGACAGATAGTTGTAAACCCCATTTTCAAGAGTTACAAATCTTGACATTTCCTTCTCTGTATATCTTTGAAACAGCAGTATTTGTACATGCTAACCTATCACTTTTCAAAAACTTGAATAATAAAAGACGTCCTCTAAGGTTGTGTGGAGAAGCTGCAAAATCAGCACAGTTTCGGAAAAGTGTATTTTGCCAATCAATAAATATTTACAATAAGCTGACATTTAATATAAAAAATAATTCCAACTTGGCAAGGTTTAAGAAACAATTAAAGAATTTTTTAATAAACAAAGCATACTACTCCATCAAAGAGTACCTTGATGAATAAACCAATTTCAATTGATTTCAAGACTTATTATAGTCTTACTATACAAATACACCATATTAATGACTAATTTTTTTTTTTTTTTTTTTGCAATTTATCATTTTACTTATCTTTGACATAAACTGACATTATATTGACGTAAAGGCATCATTAGAATTATTCTTTAAAATATTCAATGTACCTACTAATTAATTAATCACTGTACAAATAAATGTGTGAATTGATTATTGTAAATAATAATGTTTTTTATAATGATATTGCAAGCTGTAAGGCGGAATTTGGTGTTTATTTCAATAAGATCTGACTGTAACCTGAATTCGCAATAAACAAATTTTGATTTGATTTGATTTGATTTGAACATGATCTTGTACCATACTCTTCAGTGGGGCGCTTATGTAGAGACATTTTGTATAAAAATTAGAGAAGATTGAATAATAACAATAAATGGCATGCTAAACTAAAAAAAAACAAATTATTCTTACCTCAATAATATCACGTGACATTTGATTCACATCAGGCATGAAAGGGAAATACCCAACGTCAATGTCCTTCAACATAGAGTTGATGTAGCTGAAAATATTCGGAGGATCCGTATTGAAATAGTTGGGTTGCGTCAACTTCTTCAATATGGCCTCATTCATTTGACTGTCGCTCTCATCGTATTCGAAATTATAATCTGTCGGGAAATCTAGCCAATAATGTGTCACATATTTCTCTAGACACAGGTCTTTGGATATCTGGTACAAGAACTCGGATAACGGCTTCAGAACGCTCGCTAAAAGGGTGTTAAGTTTCAAATCTTCGTACAACAAATGGAATGCGTAGAATATGTGAACAGTGTACGGAAAGAGAATGGAGTTAGTGTTGAATAGGATTGGTTTCTCCGCATCTTCCTCCTTTCTTTCATTGGCTCTTGAATGTCGTGTTTCTGATTGTATTTGATTAAGATTTAACATGTTTGCCAAAGAGTTTCCTATAGTTTTGTGCATTTTCGAATTCAGGAGATACTCCCAATCGTCTTGTGTGCCGTCACTGGAAGTTCTCTGCTTCTTTGTGACAACTTCTACTTGTTCTTCTTCGTTCTGTCTGCTTTGCGAGAGTCTTTCCACATCGTATCCTATAAGTGACAGTATTAGATCGGAGAACATCGCCCACTCTTGGCCGGGGGTAATGTCCTGGGTGCCGGGTGCGTTGCGGATTCCGTACCATTTTATAATGACCTGAAATGTTCATATTTTCATTAGTATAGTAAAATACAACACCTTAGCTTTACCAAAACGCATGTCTTGGCAAAGGCCCAGGACGAATTTAGTTGTGTCTAACTCCCAAAAGATGAGCGTGCCAGAGAATTAAATTTGAGGCTTTAATTCCATAAATAATTTAAGGCAGGTGCACAGACTAATAGAGCTTGGTTTGGGTGCGAGAAAGAATAAGGGAGACTGAGATATAGTATCCTTTTTAAAAGATGACAAAAGAAAACAGTTAAAAAGTGCACGCAATGATTTTAGAAATGCAAAAAGAGTGGTTTTCCTTAGGTGAGTTCTACATCCCTGAATACCACTGAAGTCGTTTGCTTGTATCGTAGTTTGTTACAAATTTTCAAATTCAAATTAATGTTGAGGGTAGTTTCAATACCTGCATGGTGATGTCTTTAGGGGCGGCGGCGGCGACGGCGGCGCAGCAGCGCGTGACCAGCGGCGAGCAGATGTGCTCGGGCAGCGCTATGCGGTACAGCTGGCCGGCCTCGGACCGCACGCTCACGCGAGCGCCGGCCGCGTCGCAGAGGCTGCGTATACCTGTGTGACGAGGTTATTTTTAAATCTCGACGCAAAATCCAATTAGCTGCCAAAAAGGCATATTTTTGAAAAAATCCTCAATAACTTTAGGTTAAGAGACCAGAATTGTCAATGAGAGGTATATCCCCGCTCGCTGGACTATTGTCATATCTAGTCCTAGCACAGTATTTTCCATTTAGTTGCAAGGGAACAGGAATTTTGTTACGGAAAGAGGTAAAAACATCTGCGTCAGTTAGTGAATTCGGTAAAATCTGTAAATTCTTATTTTTTGTCTTAGCTCTTTTTTAAGACTTTTTTTTTTGTATTTAGGCCAGTTGAAGGTTTAAAGACCAAATAGCTCTTTAGCCTCGAGAAACTGCGACTACAAAACATTAAGCCCTAAAATAGGACTCGAATCTAAAAAAGGGCTCGAGCCTTTTTTACGACTCGCGTCTTTATTTGCCAAAATTTAAAAAAAGAGTCTAAGTCTTAAATATTAGGGCTAAAGGAATCGCTTCTTTTGAACACCAGTCTTACCTAAATTCTGCTTGGGCTCCAGCCTCGACACCGAAGAGTGAAGCACGGGAGACAGGAGGTGCAGCGCGGAGTCGTCAAAGGTCGCCGCGTCGCAGTGTGTGGGCAGCAGGCTGCTGCGGCGGGGGAAGGGGGACTGGAACGTCGACTGCTTGGTGTACGGAGAGTCTATCAGCCGGGCCAGGATACCCCCCACGTGGACCTGAAAATGATATCAGTATTGGAGACAAATACCTCAGTAGATAATGGTGAACGAAAACCTCGTGAGAGAATTTTCTTAATTCTCTGAGTGTGTGAAGTCTGCCAATCCGCATTGAGCCAGTCAATATGGTTGATAATGAACCTCAATCAATCGCAATCAATATGGTTGATAATGAACCTCAATATTCTTTGATTCAGTAGTCATGACCGAGAGAAAAGCTCTAAACGACTTGTGACATGGTAGAATGTTTAAGAGGCCCCTTTTACGTAACCCTTACTGCTTATGCTGACCACCCACCAGTCAATTTTTTGTGGTATAGGTAAAGCAGCCAATAAAACTTACTGTGATTCGTCTAACCAAGCAGGTTATAGATATATAATGATAATTATCTAATAAAATAACATTATTAGTATGTTCTTTAGGAATGTATGTAAAGTACTTTCAATGAAGTCCTAATGTAACTGTTTCTTTAAACTGGTTTCATTTTGATAATTTTTTCTAAGATTCCATGACATGTTTATATGTTAAAACTAAAAGAACTTCTTATACCATTAGATAACATAACATATGATAAGTAAATGTACCTTGCCAACAAAACTATTGCCAGATTGCAGAATAATGTTCCCAGTTTCATCTATTAGCGCGATCATCTTTAAATGTTCCAGAACCACAGCATCTTTCGCAAGTACCGAAGATATAGACCCCACTATTATATTCGTTTTGGGCAATTGCCCGTGCGAATGCGACTTTTGCAATCTCACGATTTGTAATCTGGTAACACCATTCACCTTTACCATAAAGCATAAGTACTCATGCCCTACCAAATCTGTGTGTAAAAATGCTTTTATGTCATTCGGACTTTCGACAGTATCCCGTCTTATAACTTGGCTATCTGTCCAAATATGATCTAGACAAATATCTGGGTATAGAGGCAGAGAAGGGGGTGCTTGGCCAATAGTATTTGACATCATAGTCGTTGAACTGGCTTGGCCAATCGACGAGTGCGGTGAAAGTCCTTGCTGGTGAAAAACATTTGCCATGGGACTATTGTGTCTTGATCTATTCGGAGTTTCGGGCATTTTTTTCATATGATACGGACTGCCATTGAAACTATTAGGATTTCTCATGCTGTGCATCGGACTACCAACAAATTCACAGGTTTGGTTGAATGAGGAATTCATATTTGGGCACATCGCTAAGCATTCATCCCGTGTTGCTTTCCGGATTTTCCACAACGAATGTGTTTGTAGCTTCCAGTCGTACAGAAGTATTATACTGGGGTCTGTGCTTACGAAGATGATTTGCAAGTCCCCGTCGTTGTAGTACTGCAAACCTTGAGCGGAAGATTTCATCAATATCGGTATGACGTCATCCAAAGGATGGGTTAGTGAAAAACATGTGGGTAAAGGGCAATCTTGGTCATAGCCTGAGATTGATTCCTGGCGTAATCTTGCGCTCATACTGAAAGGGCAATTCCGGGGTTTCAAAAAGGAACTGTTGTGAGATTCATTAAATTTCAAAATCGAGGAAGGCAGTACTGAATTGTGCAGAATTGGTGTTGCGTCTTTTTCTAACAAAACCCCATATTTCATTGGCCATACTTTTTTAACTTGGAATGGAATGCTCGCTATGTATTCTCTGCCGTCTATGGCGTAAACTCTCATACATTTGTTGTCTATGAGTAGTATGGAAGGTAGAACTTTACGCTCTATGTGCTCCGTGGTATCTTCGACTTTTATATTTTTTTTAAAATCACCAATTTGAGAGTTTAGGGCGTCGATCAGCATAGTATTGTTGATGTCTACATGGAAATCTACGAATGCAGCGTGTTTTATCGTACTGTCGATGGTGTAACAAGCGATGGTCTCCCTGTGTTCTGGTCCAGTTAGCTTAGAAGCTGGTGATGAGATCAAACCTGTGTGAGATCAAAAAAATAAATAAATATGGTTTAATAGGAAACTAGTGGACGCCCGCGACTTCATTCGCGTGGGATTCAGTCTTTTTTAAATCCCGCGGGAACCATGGATTTTTCAAGCATGAAAAGCAGCCTAATCCAGAAAAAAATCGCATCAGTAGCCGCAGTGCAAAGGAGGAATAAACATACGAATTGTCAAAAAGTAAGTGTACTGGTACTCTTACAGCATAGACAAAGGCTTATAGGCAACTCTATTGAAACTCTATTGACAAATTAGCAAGAGTGCCGCGTAGCCTAACCCCTCCCCTTCAAAACTAGACCGATCCGAAGTACCTGTGTGTTGAAAACTCTTGACGCAGGAGCAACTCTCGCGAAAAATGTCGATAGTATCTCCCACCAAGTGAAATTCGCGTCGTCATTGGCTACCTCGTTCCGAAGGAAAAAGCTCCTGTTAAAATGTATAATGAGGTAAACGTGGCCGTACTTCCGTGCATGACGATCAGAGGAGCGGAAGACCTTCAACTGTGACGAACTTGTGGAAAAAATCGAGATTACTGTCTGTGACGTTAGATGAACTTTCTGCGATGTTTCCGCAAATCTCCAGGTCCCCGATACCCGAAACAATCACAGAAACTCTCAGATATCGGAAATTGTCTGCGAGGTGTGTCTCAAAACAGCTGAATCAAGTGTAGAGCTCCAAAGAGTTTTTCGAACGTTACGAACTCGAAGGCAATAATTTTCTTTACTCTGGCTGGAGCTGGCGGGAGACTTATTCGAGGCAGGCATTAAAAAAATTGATCTCACACCTCACCACTTGAATCGACCGTGACTATGTTGAAAAATAACTTAGTTATGTACAAGTGTAACCAAGTATGTTTTTGTTTCAATAATTTTTTTGTAACCCTACTTAAATTGACTACACTTACTTTCTGGACGTGCCTCGTATACACACAAACTTTCGCTTTTATAATATTAGTGTGATCATTTTGAATATTTAATGTAATTGATCCAAAAAATAATTTTAAACAGATTGACATTGTTATGTTTTTGATCACATTCTCATTTAATTTACGTGGGATTAAGAAAGTTAAGCATTGACTGATAATTATCAGTTAAGCTGATAAAACTGTAAAGGTTAACATAATTTTATTAAATAGTTATAAAAAAACACATGAAATATTAGTAACTTAATTTTACTATCATGTGAAATTCCAATAAGAATATACAGACAGAAACTTAGCATGGTGATAGGTGATGACTCAAATGAACACAATAGAAATACCTTTAGACCACACAGCAGTACATCCTTTGACATATAACTCTTCCTCATAATAACAATCAGTCTTTGGATTCAAGGGCCTCTTCTTTGGTTTTTTATTCTGACTGCAATTCAAGTTGAATTTCTTTGACAAATTACTGGAACTGTTAGCGCTTCCACCTCTTGAAGGGCCAGCAGAAGGAATGTCATCTCTCCTCAAGCCACTAAGGAGTTCCGACTTTATAGACATGTTGAAGTCATTTTTGAGTCGACTAGGGGGTCGGAATGAGTCCATGTACTCACATTTTGGATCTTTTTGGGCTTCTTGCAGAGAGTTCTTTATATCTGAAAGAATAATGAGTTTAAAGGGGATTATTGTAGTTTTTATTATAAACATTCAATGTTTAAGCCTCAACAGTTTCACTAAAGCTATACTAGAAAGACTAACAGTGGAATTCATAGACATTGTAGAGGCACCCCCAGGGGATCATTCACCCAAATTCATTCAAACAAATAGTGGTTAAATTCAACACTGAGTAGCTGAATGGGGGTACCCCTACAACATTTATGAATTCCACTGTAAGATCATGGGTTTCTTCACTGTGTTTTGGACTCTTGTGCTACACACTCCTAAGAATTAGAGAATAAAAGGAATATTGGTCAATTGGTCATATTTAAAACAAGGTATAGCTATATATTTTTTGAAATAAAAATCCTGACTGTATAGTAAAACTGAAAAGAAAAAACAAATTGCTCCAAAAGTATACAAAGTATTTTAATTACTACAACTATTTCTATTAATGATACACACAAATAATAAATTCGCTGAAGCGGAGCGAGGCAGCAGAACCAAGAAATTGAGAAATACTAGCCAATAGGATTGCACAAAATGTAAGCTCCTCTTAAGTGGACAGGGATTTGCAAGTAGTTTAAAAATTCATATAAAATAGGTAAGTGGAGCGAGGCAGTTTCTATGGGAAGTCACTTCGCTCTATATCCTCGCTCTGGACTGGTGAGCAGACACAGTACGCGACTCAGCTCGGCAGTTTGTTTCTGTACTACACGTCCTCGTTCCTCTTTGGTGGACAGGCAGCCTAAAGTTAGAATGATTTTAGTCTAGATTTATTTATTCTTGTTTATTTGTATATTCCTTATTTGTAAACCACATAACTACTTCTTTTCTTTTTGTCTATATATATTCTATCAGACAGACAAAAAGAATTCTATTATTGGTAAAATTTTATTTACCATCACAAGCCAAAGGGCGAGATGCTGACAGGGAATCTGCAGCAAACTAGCTCTTGAGGAAATCCTTGAATGATGTGATGCTACCTATGAGCAGATTGCCATGTTGCAGAAACTACATAATTCTATAAAAAAAATTACCATCAACTCTGTAGTAAACCTCTCTAATAGTCCACCACTCCTGTTCCTCTTTGCCCTCCACCAGGCTCTCATCCTTGATGCCAAAGTTTGTCAACTTGTACAGCAGAGAGTTCTCCGACACTGACACATTGTGGCCCTTGCCATATATCTGACCAGGGTGCTTGGCTATCACAGTTCTTCCATGCGGTACAAACTCCTGAAATTTTCAATGTGCTAACAATTATTCATTCATTAATGTTGAGTACGAGTTAGGCTCGTCCGCTATATTGGCCCAATGGATTAGCAGATTTCACACAATTTAAGAATTGAGAAAATTGTCAGGTATGCAGGTTTCTTCATAATGTTTTCGTTCACCGTTTGATGTACGTGATATATTAAATTTATTAAAATGCACATAACTCAAAAAGTTATTTATTTATTTATTTATTTATTTATTTATTGCTGAGAACACATACATTCTAATGTATTCAGCCATTTCTGGCATACAACAGTTTATATTACAAATACTATTAACAAAATATAAAAAAAAAATGAATTCAATAGCAGGTGATTAATCAAAAAATAAAAATTAGAACAAGTAAAAAATTACAATCTGTGCAGGTACGAGTACTTATGTCAAATAATAATAATTAATAATATAATAATAACCTTTACAATGTCATAGGATAAACATAATTAATAAATACAAACAAAAAAAAAAAAAAAAATTGAAATATCAAAAATGTCACAATACATAGTTTTTTATTTGCTTTTATAATTAAAAAAATCTCTAGTTGAAAAAAATCCATAATTAATGAGCCACTTTCTAAGTGCGGGTTTAAATTTTTTATAGGGCAATCGTTTCATGTTTTCAGGCAACGAATTAAATATTTTAATACCCATACAATGGCAACTTTTTAAGTATGTTGCAGTTCTGGGAAATCTGCCCAAGACTAATTTTTGGGGATGTCTTAAGTTTCTATTGCTTTGGTCCTGTGCCTTCATAAACAGATTCATATTAGATTTAACAAAAAGCGCTAATTGAAATATATACAGGCAAGGCAGAGTTAAAACTTCCATTTTTTTAAATAGAGGCCTACATGAATCAGTAGGGAGACATCCAAATATCGCACGAATACACTTTTTTTGTGCAATGAAGGCTCTTTCTAATTCACATGAATTACCCCATAATATTACACCATATCTTAATATCGATTGCACATTTGCAAAATAAACCATTTTCATTATTTCAAAAGATGTAGTCTTACGTAGTCTATTTAAAACAAATTTATATTTATTAAGTTTATTACATATATTGTCTAAATGTACTTTCCAGTTTAGATGTTTGTCAATTTTCAGTCCTAGAAAAGTTACATAATCTACCTGGTGAATTTGTTGTTTGTCATGACTTAAATTTAAGTTAATAACCTTTTTATTATTATAATAGCTAAAATACATATAATTCGTTTTGGTTAAATTTACAAAAAGATTGTTGTCAGTAAGCCAATTCACAACTGTTTTGATTGTGTTATTAATAAGATAAGATAAATATACTTTATTTGCACACCACAAAGACAAAAACAAGTGAAATAAAAAACAAATTAAGAAGAGATCAGCATACAAAAGGCGGCCTTATCGCTAAGTAGCGATTTCTTCCAGGCAACCTTCGGTTTAGGAAAACTTAAGGACATCAGCAGGTGGCGTAAAACAAAAATAACCATAGTATTAGTAATACACATACATACAAATAATTTACATCCTAATACATAAACAATATTACACAAATACCTACAATAATGAATAAAATACATATCAAAATATACTAATAAATACCTTATATTGAAAAGAAATAATATATACAGATCGTCTTTACTGCACCAGATAATGAGTCTTTACGGCATTTTTAAAAATGACCAGTGTCTTTGATTGCCGTATGTTTAAAGGGAGAGCATTCCATAACTTAACGGCTTGCACAACGAAAGAATGTTTATAAAATTTCGTCTTATGCACGGGTAAACATAGAGTTAGTAATCGACACTGTCTCAGTTCAGACTGCACTCCCTGAAACGTAAATTTCTCCTTCAGATACACAGGAGATTTTGGATTAAACAACACACAGTACAAAAGTGAAAGTACATGCAGATCCCGGCGACGACGAAAAGGGAGCCACTTGAGCTTCTGACGGAATTCAGAAATATGGTCATATTTGCGTAGGCTAAATATGAACCGAATAGCAAGATTTTGAAGTCGCTCAAGTTTATTGAGTTGGTCCTCAGTTATATTTAGATAGCTCGCGTCCGCATAATCTAAAACCGAAAGAAGAAGAGAATGTGCTAACATAACTTTAGTAGGAATTGGTAAAAGTGATCTTAAACGTCTCAGTGAGCCAAAAGTAGCAAACATCTTTTTACTCAACTCTTTGACATGCACGCACCACGACAACTGGTTATCAAGATGAACCCCAAGATCTTTAACTGTGTCACAAAAAGGAATAGTGGTACCATTATACAAAACTGGCCGGAGATCTACCCAATCAACTCTTGAGATGAGGGCAGGACTACCAATAATAATGGCCTTAGATTTTAGGGGATTTACCTTAAGCCCATACTGTCTGCTCCAGATATCAATTGCGCTAAGGTCAGAGTTTATAGCAGAGACAGTTGAGTTTAGGCTCTCAAGAGATGAAGAGCGGTATATTTGGATATCATCTGCATACATATGGTAAAGAGAAGTTATATTTTGAGTGATCGAATTAATGAAGATAGAGAAAAGTAATGGAGATAACACGCCACCCTGAGGTACCCCTGCCGTAACATCGCACCAAGATGAAAAGAAGTCATCAACCCGAATGCGCTGCTTACGGCCTTTGAGGTAGCTCTGAAACCAGTCTATAACCGATGGAGATATGTTAATAGAGCGTAATAGACTCAACAAAATGTCATAGTCTACAGAATTAAAAGCATTACTGAAATCAAGCAGAACTAGTACAGTGAGTTGTCTATTATCCATCGCCCAACGAATATCGTCAGTAACTTTAGTCAAAGCGGTAACCGTACCATGACCAGGACGAAAACCAGATTGTAATGGACTTAAAAGTAAATTTCGGTTTAAGAATACGGATAACTGCTGGAAGACAAGTTTTTCAAGGACTTTAGAAAGGAACGGCAAAATAGAAATTGGACGGAAGTCAGAAAACGTTGTGGAACTAATTTTTTTAGGAAGAGGAATAATTTGTGCATTCTTCCAAGCCTGTGGAAATTCACTGGAATAAATGGAATAATTGAGGATATGTGTAAGAACTGGGGAAATAATATTAATGTCAATTTCGCTATTTATTATGTCATTACTACAAGTTTTTAGAATTGATATGTCATCAGCAAATAATATATATTTATCAGAAGTTATGTCAGGGAGGTCATTAATATATAATATAAAAAGCAAGGTGCCAAGAATACTTCCTTGTGGTACCCCACATTTGTTAATCATATTTGGGGAATTAAAATTTATTAGTGTTGAATTTTCTTTTGTGCTTGCTATTTCAACACACTGAGTTCTATTTTCTAAATAACTTTTGAACCAAGACAAAGCTGGACCTCAAACTCCATAGTTTTCTAACTTAGAAAGTAATAATTCATGTGAAACAAAGTCGAAAGCTTTTGACATGTCAAAAAACAAAACTATGGGAGTATTGAGCGAATCCAATTGCGTAGCAATAGTTTTTATCAAGTCATAGCAGGCATGTGTAGTAGATTTATTTTTTTGGAAACCATACTGTTGATTCTTTATTATACTAAATTTAGTAATAAATTCTACTAGCCTCTGATACATTGCTTTTTCAAATATTTTTGAAAATATTGAGATTAAAGTTATTGGGCGGTAGTTTTCAACTTGAGTTTTTTTACCTTTTTTATATAAGGGCTTAACTATAGAGTGCCTAAGCTTATACGGAAAACATCCAGACTCAAACGATTAATTAATTAAATGAGTAAGTATAGATGATATCTCGTTCACTGTCAGTTTAATTATTTTCGTTGAAACACCATCAAATCCTTCTGCATTGGTATTATTTAAGG
The DNA here is from genome assembly GCF_947172395.1 of Bicyclus anynana. Classification (NCBI taxonomy): domain Eukaryota; kingdom Metazoa; phylum Arthropoda; class Insecta; order Lepidoptera; family Nymphalidae; genus Bicyclus; species Bicyclus anynana. Next base: position 15,129,532 of record NC_069098.1, read on the forward strand.
ACATAATAATATTTTTGACTTCATTTTCACCATATGGTTTAAGGTACATACTGTTTGGTATAAAAATCGTATTTCTACTTTTACAGTGGTTGTGTAGTTTGTTTGTAGAATTAATCCAGTATGTATTGAATGCTTCCGCAACTTCACAAGGATTAGTAATACATTTACCTCCAATTTCTACCTTTACAATAAATTGGTTTAGATTATTACCAGTAGTATATTCCTTTATCACTTTCCAGCTAGCTTTACATTTATTTTTTGATTTAGCTATTAATTTATTATTACTGTTAATTCGAGCAGAATTTATACAACGTCGGAGAATTTTAGAATATTTTTTAAATTCGGATTTAGTTTTTTGTGATTTAAGTTTGTAATAATTAAGTTGAAGTTTACGTTTTGTTTTACTGCTTTTCCGTATAGCCTTTAGTTATCCATTTAATATTTGAATTATTCCTTTTTTTAATTTTAATTTTGATCTCAGGAAAACTTAGTCTATAAAGCAACAAGTACATATCATGAAAATTATTAAAGGCATTATCGAGGTTATCCGCATTATAGGCTTCATTGAATGATAACTGCGATAGACATTGCTTAAACTTGCGTTAGGAGATTCCAGACCGGATTAGAACCTACACCCTCCAAATCTAAGGCAGAGGTTATATCCACTGGGCTGTTATGGCTCAATATATCAATGATTAAAAGAAACAAATGGTAATATTATAAAAAAGGAATATTTGCTTGTTGGCATTGAATAGGCCATTAGAATTTACCATTTCAACCCTACATTGTCCCTGAATTAGGCTATATTTTATCCCTGTATTCCCACAGGCATGAGAACAATGCAGGTAAGAAACCAGGGGGTAATGCTAGTTTGTAATATTAAAACAAGCAATAAAAAAAATTGAAAAAATAACACTAACCAAAGGTTCAGAAGCCGCAATCATTGTTTTGTCATCCAGATTTGAAATTATATAATTTTAACACTTTCACACAAGAATTGAGATCATAGCACACGTTATTAATTAATTTCAGTTAGTAATTTTACTTGATATTATTTAGAAATTGTGAAAATCCGAAATCCGCAAACAATACATTCGCAAAATGTAACCGACATTTATATGTCAAATGTCAATGTCAACCTAATGATTTCTTAAAATTGTGCAGCTCTGGGTTCCAGTCTTTTTGAACATTCAATTTCGCTTCCTTTCACAAATGTGCATTCAAATACCGTTTTCTCAAACAATGAATTTCTTAAAAAAATCAAGTATCACGCCAATTGATTTAAATTAACATTAACACATGAGAAAAAGGCAAAGGTATTAACACCGTACAGGATGGCCCATGACTTCAATAATTAATCTCGCTTTACTCGCAACTCAATAAAAATTAAATTAAAAATAATAAAAATTTTAATAAAAAAAATACAACCGACTTCAAAACCTAAAAACGTACCCACTAAACTAAAAAGTGAAAAATAACATCATAATATGTTCTACCTGCTGATCAGTATGAAGGCGGTGCTAAGCCGGTGATGTATTAATTCAAGCCATGTGAGAATATCTTTTAGATTTAGATTTTGCAGACAGTGTTGTTTCATGTGGTCCTGTCAGAAATGGCTTAAATTAAGACAACACCGGCTAAGCACCGCCTTCATACTGATCAGCAGGTAGAACATATTATGATGTTATTTTTCACTTTTTAGTTTAGTGGGTACGTTTTTAGGTTTTGAAGTCGGTTGTATTTTTTTTATTAAAATTTTTATTATTTTTCCATTTTTAGTGTAAAATTTTGTCTCAAACGAATACATCAGACCCCTAATGACAGTCACAACCCATCTTGGAACAAAATTCTCAGCAATACAAATTAATCAAGCCCAAGCACAAGGTAGCTACCGTAAACCGTTAAGGGGTTCCCTTAATTGACCTTGGTCTTCATCATCAGACCCCTAATAACAGACACAACTCATCTAGGTAGAAAGTTCTCAGCAAAACGAATTAATCAAGGCCAAACACAAGGTAGATACTGTAAACTGTTAAGGAGTTCCCTTAATTGTCCTTGGTCTTCATCACCAAACCCTTAAATGACAGTCACAACCTATCTATGTGGAAAGTTCTCATTAATACAAATTAATCAAGCCCAAACACAAGGTAACTGCTGTAAATCGCCGAGGAGTTCCCTCGTCTGTTTTATGGCTCCATCATCAGATCGATTTTAAACCTTCATGAAATTGTAGTGCTTAAAAGTACTAAATGGAAAAGTATACGCACACAATAGACACCCATATAATTTTTGAAAGTTCCCCTCAATTTCTCCAGGATTCCATCATCAGATCTTGACATGACGGCAATGGGACCAAATGGGGACTATACCGTTTCGAACAAAAAAAGAATTTTTGAAATCGGTCCAGGCGTCTTTGAGTAATCGGTGTACATACATAAAAAAAAAAAAAAAAATACCGACCGAATTGAGAACCTCCTCCTTTTTGAAGTCGGTTAATGAACGAACACCACAGATATGAACGCTGCATTTCATTCTAATTTAAAGTTTTTTATTTATTTTTTAAAACAATCAGGGCCTTACCTATAATGATTCTATTTTCGAAAAAAACCTCCTTTGTTTTATAGTAGGCTAGTCACAGAACACTAATTATTATTAACGGAGAGGCTAGTGCTTGGCTAGTAGGTACTCGTACAGACAAGAATTATAAAAACAATAGTAGATTGTTATACAAGGGGCTAAAAAGACCCATTATATACGAGGTATTTCTAGGGCCTGAGACGTAAGTCGAGGGCCGCCTAAATAGAAACCGAGTTTATAATGGGTTTAGCCCCACGTGTTACACTCTGCTTTTCACTACGATTGCGAGAAAATAAAATAGTTTAGTTCAATATTCAATGATTTATTTAATTGAAAATTAAATGTACAAAGTCTACAATTTTGGATATTATGGGAGATGCTTTTACCCGGTAACATAATTTCCGACTACTGTGAAGATGGATAACGAGTATATGAGGTAAACGTGGGAGATAATAGTTTAAAAAACTCCTTTCGTAAGTGAATCCATTTGTTGTTGTTTTCTTCACTTATTAAATTTTTCGTAGGTAAGTATTCAAGTAAATGCGTCTGGACTTTGATGGTAACAGATTGAAAATTTCATCCATCTCCAAATTAGGATCACCATTCTCAGTAGATGAAGACACCAATAACAATTAATGTTGAAATAATTATATGAAAGTTACGGTCACAAATTTACAATTATTTTCTGAATTAAATCAAGTGTGTATTATTTGTTTTTTAAATTCTCGCTTTTTAATTTTATTTTTTTCAAATGAGAAAAAGGCAAAGGTATTACACCGTAAAGGATGTCCCATGTCTTCAATAAAAATTAAATAAAAGAATGAACGCATTCCACAGACAAGAACGCTGCATTTATTTCCAATTTAAAGTTTTTTATTTATTTTTCAAAACAATCAGAGCCTTACCTATAATGATTCAATTTTCGAATAAAACCTCCTCCGTTTTATAGTAGTCTAGTACTCGTAACAGACAAGAATTTAAAAAACAAAATTACTTTAGCTCCTAGAGGCTAATATGCTTGTTTAGCCCCGCTGTGGAGTGGTAATATGACAGTATTTTTGAGCAAGAGTAGTGAAAAATAATAATGATCATTATCAGATGATAATTTCTTGGGAACTACTGCCCAACGTACTAATGATTGCTACAAGAGGCACGTATCAGTGTGTAACTTCCAATGGGCGAATGAGGTAGTCAAAAAATAAAACAGTACAACGTAATATGAATAAACTTTATTACTACATAAAAGGATATAATATATTGAACAGCGTCGTGTTCGCTTGTAACAAAACATTCAACAAAATACTTTGGGAGTCAACTTAACACTTTGGGTGCCGACTTATTATGCCCTATAACGAATATAGACCAGTGTTTCTCAAAGTCATGTAAATATCGTACTACTTATAATTATTTACTTGGACTAAACAAAAAAGATAGACGGTAAACTAGGTAACATAATATGAAGCCAATATCAACAACAACAAGGAAATTACAGACAATTACACATATAAACTGTATTGTTATTTGAAAATATAAAAAGTTGAAAATTCCCAACCCAACCTTATTTTTTGTTTAAATGCTCAATGTACCTACATTGTGCATTTAAACACACCTCTTACAGTAAGTTATACGATAACATTTAAATACATTTTCTTACTTACTAATGGCATTCTCAAAATCCAATTGGCTACGTCTGTTCGCGTTATTCGTCTATCTTTTCCGCATGTCTGCAGTAATGTATATATATTTAAAGTTACATAAAAATTGTTACAATTACTTGACTATAATAAAATATTGTCCCCGTCAAATTAGGACGCCAACAACGGGGTACCTTTCTATCTTCCTTAAAGTAACGCAGATCTGCCAGCACCATTTTTTGAAAACCATCCCATGGGTTTTAAGACACAGGCTAAAGAAAAACATTGATGCAAGCTAGAATTATGCTAAATGTGATGATTTATGACATTTACTTAGCTACTTACTTAATATTTTCATCTTAAAAGAATGTTCATAGCTGTAAGTTGGTTTGACGTTCATACTACTAGTTGCTGAGGAACGTTATGTAAAGCTCCGTCAATCTTTTTCTTTAAGTCTGTGACGCATATTTTTCCAAGCTCAATTTATAATTGTTTTCAAATTATTTTATAATAATAAATATGTGTATATATTATATACAATATTTTAATTTTATATACGTATTTCTATAATTCTGATTTCCTTTCTATTACATGGCCCCTTGGTCATTTATACAGGGATTTCAGTAATGTATAACAAACCTCTGAATTGGACATTACACGTTATCATCTTTTTGATTATATAAATTGATGCCCGTGACTTTTCTTAGGACTTTAAAGAACAGAGTTACAAAAATTCCTCGTCTATTTCTCCCTCCACTCCCCTTAATCTCCCTTTAAAGTGAGCCTACGTTACTCGTCATGAGTGTATACAAAAATAATGTTAATCAAAACTAGTGATTGGACAACATCTAACATCCTAAATCATCTGATATGTTTGTTACAAAATAACAAACCTGTTTTAAGTTACCAAAGTCAATACCATTCATATAAAGTATAATCAAATGACATAGGGTAAGGCATTATATACAACTAAAAAAACAAGTAAATAAAAATCTCAATTAAAACTGAATAGTATTTAAAAAACGAAGAATAAGGATTCCGACGAATTGAACCTCCTCCTTTATTTGAAGTCGGTTAAAAATAAAAAAAGTCCATGTTATTAACAATTTTAAATGGTCCAATTTCAGAGACTCGTGATGTTTCCCAAAATCCTAGTATAGCTTAATACTAATATCCGATTAAAATAAGGCTCTGTTTTCAACAAGGCAAACAAATTCATAAGATGATTTATATATATTTGTAAATTCTTTAACTATTATTTTATAATTTTCTGCTTAATAGCTTTTATGTGAAAATATCAATATTCGGACCGTTAATTATATCACATGAGAGAAGATTTAACGTTTGTTATTTTTTGTTTTTAATCAAAAATATAACAAAACCTTAATTGGGGGCGCCACAGGCTGTGCTAAATGCACTAGTAGAAGACATTAGTTCATTTATTGTCCGCAACGTGGCGACGTATTTCGTATTTTTGTTCATACCCACATGTTACATTTATCAAAAAAGAATATCATTCTCAAATATATGAGTATGTGATATAATTAATGATACTTAAGGAACCATTTCGACACCGATCGCTTTAAATAACACAACAATCAATAAAATTATAAAAATCAACAATGTAATTTAAAACTTCGTTGAGCCGACTAACTTTGAAATAAAATGGCAATATCAATAAAATATTTAAAAATAAACATGATAATATCCACCATTCCAAACCATTCGTATGCACATACCAATATTTGACATTTACATTACATATTTGACATCGAAACGCGTAACATCGAATCACAAAACTCTCTTAATTCACAAATCACCCAAACGTCGTTGTAACCAATCTAATTCGGTTCAAAAATCCCATCAGTCCCAACGTCCCCTAAGCAAAGGTAACGAATCGAAAACAGACGATACGCTTTTTCCAATTCGATTAATGAGTTTTAAGTTAAATGAAAAATTGCAAAATTGTAAATATTGTGCGATTTTTAGTGCGCTAATGGCGGTGATAAATATGACAATTATTTTATGAGTTCATTTTGAAAAAATAAATAATGTTCTATATAGTGTTTTTACATTTACCATAGTTTTGCTATGCCATAAATCGATTGAAAATATAAAATGCAATACATGTAAAATTTCCTATTACGCAGCAATTTATTTAGGATGCGATAAATGAAATTATTCCACAATATTTAAACGCGATTTTTGCTTGGAACGTTCACACCAACGAATAAAGTCGATACGCTTTTTCAGATTCGATGAATGCGTTTTAAATTAAATTAAAAATCGCAAAATTGTAAATATTGTGCGATTTTCGTTATAATCTTGTGTCAAAATATAGTAAACAGTTACGCTGTATGTTCAAAATAGTAAGTACATATAAATATAACATTTATAATATAATACACTTATATTTGATAATATATTACACGTCTGGTAAACCTATAGCCTAGCTTGTCTACACTAAATATATTTTGGTCTTTGGATGAGCATGTCACTTTATGGCTTATTTATGTCATTGTTTGTAACTGTACACTGAGGCCATTCTAGTGATCTATTTTTTGACAGTTTTCAACTTACATATTATATTAGTGGAGTGCAATTAAATTGAAAACTATTATTCTATAAATTGAAAACGACAGAACCGAGTTCTAGTACATCGTTTTCCATTTATGTAATAAAAAGTTTACCCGTTAATATTTTTGGAGTTTACTTCATAAGAATCGATTTTCCGGATTTATATAGCCCCCGGTATGAAAAAAATATGGGCAGTAAAATACTATGAACGAATGACAGCGTTATGTTTTTTGTGCGCAACCTATTCTGCGCACATTTCACTTTTCAGGCGTAAGTATTGAGACGTACATAGTGCATGCTGCGGGGCAACATACACCTATTTAGACAGTCAATCTGAAAGACTAAACGTACGGTACGATGCCGTGTAGAAACCGAAAGGGGTGTGGATTTTCATCCTCCTCCTAACAAGTTAGCCCGCTTCCATCTTAGACTGCATCATCACTTACCATCAGGTGAGATTGTAGTCAAGGGCTAACTTGTAAAGAATAAAAAAAAAAAAAAACTCCAATCGTGCGGCTGACACAGACTTTTTTTAAATATAATATATAATAATACCGCATATTTTGAGATTTCTCAAAATCTAGTAATCCGAATCAGTTCTTATCTAAGTTTGGTAAATACCCAAGTTAAACTTATAAAAATGACATTAAAAGAATAATTCAAATTCATTAACTATAACGGGGTCCAGACCTATTTGCACTCAACTATATTCGATATTAATTCAGATCGTCATACAAAAAAGGGATTGTACATTTGGATATGGTTATATTCTATATTACTATAATTACATCGGCTTTGCGGTTTAACAATAAGTTATAAAGCTAATCTTATTAAACCCACCAATAATAATAATTACCAATACAGCTATATGTACGTAGCCAATGCACAGTTAATATAATTTATTTCTTTATTATTGTTTAACTAGTTAGGTTTTTATTAGCTTGACAATTTAGTTATTATATGTCTTTACACAAAATTAAAATAACTGTCAAAAAACCGAACATCCATTGGCCGTACTTTAAAAATAATATAAGTGCACTTTTCGATTTTTAATAGTTGAATATTTCCATTAAAAATACTAGACTAGACCACCAACGAAAACTTCGCACCATTAACCGTTCAATAAAGGACTTCATGTAGAAAATAACATAATCACAGAAACCTTAAAAAAATTCATTAAAATTAAAATAAAATCAAACAAGAACAAAATTTGAGAAACACTGTCCCACAAAATAATTAATAACTAAAACTATATGAATGGTGTAAATTAAAGAGTGTTTAAAAATTATTTAAGCCATGTTGACACTGATCGAGTACAGATTTATTAACGTCTACATTTCAGCACCTGTTGATATTTATAGCAATATAACAACCAATCTGTAGCTTATATTTTTTCATGTCTACTAGAATCTTAGATGTCAATATATAATGCTATATAATTATTATAAAATGCCCCAACCACGATCATCTTTACACTTAGATCATTACAAGGGTTCGTTTTGCTCGTTGTTACTCGCTCTGTGTCAACTTGGCATTATAAATTAAAAAACGATGCAATGATTTTCTTAAAAAGGAAATTCGTGAAAACTTTTCGATAAACTTCAGGTACCTAATTGGGACAACATTCAACTTCCATCCTTTCTACGGAAGCCGATCAGACGTTTTCTTTACAAAGAGTTGAAGGTAGATTGACACATTAGATTTGAAAGGTGAATTAAAAACTGGAAAAACGGTAAGATTTCCGAACAAAGTAATGGAAAAAACATGGAAACTTTTTCCATGACTATAATTTCATCGTTTCAACATGGTCGATCAAAATAATACACCATCTAGGTCTATTAGACTATTTATATGCGTAGGGAAACGCTTAGGTTTGGCCAGTAAATAAAGTAATGTAGTAGGTAGTAGTACTTTTGACAATTAACTTAATACCAAAATACATTATCAATGTCTTGATACTAGGATAACATCAGGACAGTCTTCTGTATATAGGTTTTTTATTTATTAAAACTGACTCACGTTTGTGTAATCTTTCTGTTTTCTTGGCAAACTGGTTTCTTCTGACAAAAAACTGTTTCGAAAAAGAATTCTAGGAGCTGTTATTTTACCGTGCATATGTAACTGCAATTTCATGAGTGTTTTTTACTTAAGCAGCAAAGCTAGGTAATATTTCATGTGCCGGCTACAAACATAAACACTACTAAATAAAATCATTGAAGTGCTTATTCAATAATTGTCTGATATTATTGTCTTTTTCATAGATCCACTAGTTGTGGATAAGAGTGACTTTAGACCAAAAACTTTTTTTGTAGGTGATGGCGATACTACTAACTATATACTACAAATAACAATGACTTCCTACTTTAATATACAAATATTGTTATTTTTGATTGCACGGCCGACATAAAAAATCGTTATAAACTCAAGGGTGAGTATAGTATACAATATATGTAAATATGTAGGTAGTTTCTATTTACCATGAAACCACACACGACATTTTATCACAATACATATCAAAATATATCATTATAACTACAATTTGCCCACAGCTATGTTAAAACAAAAACAATAAAACAATATCCATTAATTAATATTCACCTTGAAAATGCAAAACAGTCTATGCATGTGGTGTCTCTAAAATTTATTAACTCCTAGTTAAGGCAATTTATGTATACTAACTCTATTAATAATGAGGTTACTAAAAATATACAATTTGTAGCCAGTTTACATTTCTCCAGTAACTGTCAGATTGTTCTAGGCAACAGTAAATCAATGAAAGACCATTTGAATTTTAATTGATTTCTGATGATGACAATCTAGCCTCTTTCTAGTCTTTTTTAATAGATTTGGTTTCTAGTTATGTTTGTTTTACTTTCTAATTTTCAAGTAATACTACTAATTGTTTATAAAGTTTCATACATTGCTGTCTTACTGATGATACTGAACTTGTGGTAAGCAGTGATGGGAAACATGTGAACTGGCGTTTATGTATGACATATTTTTTTGGCATTTTTAAGCAAAAATATATTGTGATGATTGGCCGGAATACAGTATCTTATATTAACCAATTTTCATTAATTGAATAATTGACAAATTTGTTAAAAAAGACATCCTGTATACCGAGATTTTTTATCGTATTTTACAATAAAATTAAATTGAGTTTTTTTTACAATTAAAAATATTAAACGTAAAATAGATTATGCTTTTTTTATTTCCGTAACATATTTCATATTTTTTTTTCGTTAACATTAGCATACTATCACCTTTTGTTTATCTAACAAGCAGATTATCGCAACCTAAACGATTAAACTCAACCTAAGTATACATATAGTTTTCTCTATTAATATTATTTATTTAATATTAATATAAATAACATTTATCTCTATTTTATTTATTATAAAAACTACAATATGTGTACAATCAATATTAATATTTATGCATACAATGTAAAAGTAGATCTATATACAGGGTGTGGCGTAAATAATGGATAACCCTGTACCTGCCGAAGAGCCTCCAAATGGGCTATTCGAATATAGATTTTTTTTTATTTATTGAAGTTTCGTTTTGAGAAAAATGGCTTAAGTCATGTTTTTATAAAAATGGGTACTTTCACTTACTAATTTTGCTACAGTAATCTCAAATTTTGGAATTTTCTTTTTCTGTTTTTTTTATAATATAGCTTAAGAGTTGTGCTACTGTTATTGATAAGGAATTTCTAATTCGTTACTCTAGTTTTGGCAAAAATTAACATGAAAGTTCAAAAAAGCCTTATTGATTATTCAGTTTGTTAATTTTGTACATCATATGGTTTAAAAAATCTCTATTAGAGCTGATTTGCCCATTATCTTAAAAACATGCTTGCTTAATGCAGATTCCGAAACGGTATAATACTTATTACATATCGCGATATTTACGAAAAAAATTGGCAATAGTCAAGAACATGTCCTTGTTTTATTTTTATTAAGTAAATTATTAAGCTATCACAAACAAATTATCTATTGCAATTTAAGTTGACTAGGTTTACCAGTGGGTGTGTGGGTTGTTTTAAAAAATAAATAAAAAACATAAAACGATTTTTTTTTATTGAAAAAGCTAAAACACAAAAGTTTACATTTTAAACTAAATGTTCAAAATGGCCGCCATTTGCGGCAATGCAGGCCCTGCAACGACGGATGAATGACCTTTTCAGGCGTCGTACAAAGCCAGATCTCTTTATTTCGTCAGCAGCTTGAAAAATCCGGACCTTTAATTGTTCCAGGGATGTTATCTCCGTCTTGTAGACCTTTTCTTTTAAACATCCCCAGTAAAAAAAGTCGAGAGGATTCAGATCAGGAGATCTTGGCGGCCACAAAAACCACTGCCAGATAACCACTGGTTACAAAATGATGGTTGCCCTGCTCACTACGCACGCATTGTCCGGGATCACCTGAATGATGAATACAATGAGAGATGGATTGGTCGTTTAGGACCCATTTTGTGGCCGCCAAGATCTCCTGATCTGAATCCTCTCGACTTTTTTTACTGGGGATGTTTAAAAGAAAAGGTCTACAAGACGGAGATAACATCCCTGGAACAATTAAAGGTCCGGATTTTTCAAGCTGCTGACGAAATAAAGAGATCTGGCTTTGTACGACGCCTGAAAAGGTCATTCATCCGTCGTTGCAGGGCCTGCATTGCCGCAAATGGCGGCCATTTTGAACATTTAGTTTAAAATGTAAACTTTTGTGTTTTAGCTTTTTCAATAAAAAAAAATCGTTTTATGTTTTTTATTTATTTTTTAAAACAACCCACACACCCACTGGTAAACCTAGTCAACTTAAATTGCAATAGATAATTTGTTTGTGATAGCTTAATAATTTACTTAATAAAAATAAAACAAGGACATGTTCTTGACTATTGCCAATTTTTTTCGTAAATATCGCGATATGTAATAAGTATTATACCGTTTCGGAATCTGCATTAAGCAAGCATGTTTTTAAGATAATGGGCAAATCAGCTCTAATAGAGATTTTTTAAACCATATGATGTACAAAATTAACAAACTGAATAATCAATAAGGCTTTTTTGAACTTTCATGTTAATTTTTGCCAAAACTAGAGTAACGAATTAGAAATTCCTTATCAATAACAGTAGCACAACTCTTAAGCTATATTATAAAAAAAACAGAAAAAGAAAATTCCAAAATTTGAGATTACTGTAGCAAAATTAGTAAGTGAAAGTACCCATTTTTATAAAAACATGACTTAAGCCATTTTTCTCAAAACGAAACTTCAATAAATAAAAAAAAATCTATATTCGAATAGCCCATTTGGAGGCTCTTCGGCAGGTACAGGGTTATCCATTATTTACGCCACACCCTGTATATACAGGGTGATCGGGAGTATTTCCCATAACTCTGGGGTTATATTTTTTACCGAAAATCAATTAAAAATGTTCAAGGAACATGTGTTCGAAAATTGATATTTTCGGGGTAAATAATATTTCTTTTGTAAATAGATCTTAAAAAGTGTCCCATATACGCATCCTTATAATTATGACGTAGCCAAGTTTGACGTATTTTAAAATGCAAGGATAGATTACACGCTTAATCTATCCTTATCGATGTTACATGGATAGTCGGAATAGGGAAGATGACTAGGTTTGAATAATATAAAAAGCAAAGATTGTCTGGATATTTGCAAAATAAATGCGATTATAAAATTTCAAAATCTATTAAAAATCTTTTAGCGTAATAAAATGAAATATTCATACAGTTTTAGCTTCCTTAGATTAAATGTGACATTTTTTAATAAGTGAACTATAAACATAAACGCACAAATAACAAAGATATTAGTAATTTTGTTTGAACGCACATACAAATCTAACGAACATTACCTACGACGTCATTAGTTCGTGCCATTTGGTATGGGGCGCTGCCGCACATCTGAGGCTTTAAATCCCTGTAGCTCCCAAAGTAATGATCGCAGATACCCTGTTACTTTTAAAAAATTGCTTTACTATTAGCATACTCTTAATTTATATACAATTTAAAAAACTGTCATCATTCCTATTATTTGAATTACTTTGTATGAAAACATAAAAAGTTTTTATTTTTTAGTTAAAAAAAATAATTACATAATATAATTCATATATTTAAGTTATGTAGTTCGGCTCCAAGTGGACTCTGTCAACACTTTGAAGTTAGGGGAAATACTCCCGAGCACCCTGTATATATCTATGTATAAATATTTTCTGATTATTTATAAAGTAAATAATATTTGGAATAAACTTTAAGGCTAAACATGTCGGTATCTCATACCTTGGAAGCGTAGTCGCTCGCTTTGGCCGTTGACTCGAAGTCTTCCATCCTGGACTTGTTGGAGGCCACCTCCGCCAGAGTGGCCAGAGCCAACATGTCCACACTGTGGGGTGTCGGAGTGCACATGTCCATGCTCTGGACAGTGCAGGGGGCTTCTGTTGCTATCTTGATCTCGGGGCTTGTTTTGTGGCCTCCATTCACGTCACTGGAGACCATGCTGTTGATCTCCAGCCTTGTGATGCTGATCTTTCGCGGCTTCCTCTTCTGACTCCCTATGACGTTGTCCCTCCAACTCTCTGCCATCTCCCGTCGCTCGTCAGCCAGCGAGCGCGGCACGCAGTTGATTATCTGCGACGGTTCTAACGTTTGCGGCTTCAAAACGGTCTTCTTCTTGCGTTTGTTATCGCGTTTCCGTTGCTGGAATTTCTCCAAGCTGAGCGAGGGTAAGGCTCGTATTTTGGCGTCCAAATCAAAGTCTGCGGCCTTGAATGTTTTGTTTCCGTTATTGTCGGGTTCGGGCGATATCGCGTCGATTTTTGGTTCGATTTCGGCGGACGTGTCGACGTAGTCTGACTTGGAGCGGTCGGGCGACGGCTCCTCGCGCGAGGAGCCAGCGTCGCAGCCATACCCCTCGTCGGACAGCCGCTCGGGACAGTCCCGCCTCTGCCTCTTGTTCACTATCAGCCCCCCGACCGCCATGAACTCCTGGTATCTCTTCCCCTTGCACGACCTCCCGGATCTCTTGTCGTCGTCGGACCAATTCCTCTCTTCCTCTTTAGAATATCGCTTGTCGACTATTTGGTCTATCACATCTTGGTTCGTGAAATCGTTGTAACGATACGCTCGCTTCACTTCGAACTCTTCCTCGAAAACTCTGGTCGTTTCCGTTAGAGCGTTCTGGAGCTCGCTTATGCTGTGCTCTTTGGGCTTCTGTATATGAGATCTGTATTCGATAGGGGTTGAGATCGTGAACTTGTAGCTGGGAGGTGAGTAGTAAGGGTTGGGAGTGTGTGGAACTTCAGTCTTATTCTCAGAGAGGAGGCTGCTCAGGCTCCCCATTTGAGCTTCGTCGGCTAATTTGCCCGGCGTGAACATGGCGGGTTTGGTGTCTTCGTCGGTGTCGTCGTCGCCGAGTCGCTTGTTGTAGTCGTGCTTGGTGGAGTTGTTGTTGGTTCGCTCGGGCTCGTTGTCAGCGTTGTCGGCGTTGTCGGCGTTGTCGGGGCGGTCGGACGGCTCGCGCGGCCGCGACGACAGCGTGCGCAGCGGCGGCGCTGGCAACTTGTACCATTTGAAGTCTGGGTTTGCGCTGAAGAACGCGTCTTTGTACTGAAATATGATAGTGTAAGTCGTTAGTCTAGTGGTCTATATATATATATGGTTTCGGATCAGGAAGTCCTGAAATCGAGTCCTGGGTCGAGCTATCAAATATTGAGCTCTCCTTTCGTGAAATTCTCTGTCAAAATTGTCATTTCGGAGTTTGAAAAATGGTGGAGAACACATTAAGCCCGGTCATTATCATAAACCACCGAGCCCGAGAACGCATACTTCAACAGCTTGGTAGATCTAAACCCCAAAACCCCTCACCTATACAAAGAAAAAAACCTCCTCATTTACTGGGCTATTAATGGTGAATTCTCACTAAGCCTAGGCCTTGAATGACGTCAAGGCCAACGTTTAATATTAGATAAATAAATATCACACAAACATACCTGTTTAGCAAGACCTGTGTAGCAAGCTTTCTCTTCCTTGTCCAAATTGGCCCACCATTCGCCGAGTATTTTGGTTATAGATCTGAAACAGACCTTGTTTTTATTTACAACAAAACTACTAGAATTTTTTTATCACTAGCATCAGCCTGCGACTTCATCTGCGTTAGTTGTTGTTCCCGCGAGAACCGTGGATTTTTCCGGGATATTATTTAGCCCATTTACCCATAATATTCCATTCAAAATGTCAGCAAAATCCACTCATCCAGACAGGCATATTACATTCATTTGTTACTACAAACACAGAATACTAATGTACAAGTACAGAAGATTCACTCCGCAACGTCATTTAAATAAACAGCGACTCTCGGTACGACACAATAAGGTGCAATTCAGGTCAAACAAAATGTATCGGATTGACATTCGTTATCAATAGTTCACCTATGCTTTGCTATGCCGGGATAAAATGTAACCCTTGTGTTAACCCATAATATATCACCATTCCAAATGTCATACAAATTCACTCAGCCACTCTAGGAATGTTGCATTCGTTTCTTACTACAAATTCTAACGCATCGAAAAACTAAACGTATAAGATTGACATTCGTTATCGATAGATCACCTATCAACCTATGTAAAATGTATGGTATTGCTTGCATATGGAATATATATTCCATATTTACCTTATGTCATTTCCATTTTTAGTTTTCGAAGTATTGTATTGTATAGTATTGTATTCAGAAAATCGATATAAATCACGGCTAGAGGCAGTAGTTTTTGCGTGAAAGAGATTAACTTGACACCTGGCTCGAATGATGTTAGTACTGTGGTTATTTGACGGCCTTTGTGGCGCAGTAGAATGCGCGGTGGATTTACAAGACGGAGGTCCCGGGTTCGAACCCCAGCTGGGCCGGTTGAGGTTTTCTTAATTGGTCCAGGTCTGGTTGGTGAGAGGCTTGAAAATACGTACCGCCAAGCAATTTAGCGTTCCGGTACGATGTCGTGTAGAAACCGAAAGAGGTGTGGATTTTCATCCTCCTCCTGACAAGTTAGCCCGCTTCCATCCTAGATCGCATCATCACTTACCATCAGGTGAGATTGAAGTCAAGGGCTAACTTGTAAAGAATAAAAAAAAAGTTAATGCGCACAAGTTATAAGTACGAAGTTAAGGAACGTTAATTTTGATGTCATTTTAACAAACTTTCAAAAAGGAGGTTCTATGTTTGGTTGTATGTATGTATGTTTTTTGAATAGCTTGAATAGTCAGCACGTGTGTATTTGAGCAGCGTAGTGGGTTTAGGTTCCACATTCTCTCTTCTAAGGAGGGACCTTTTAGTGGACCGTTAAATAAAGATAGTGATGATATTAATTAGACAAGTCATTAAAAACGAATTTCTGAATATTTAATGATATTTTGAGTTAATTAAGATAATAAATGGTCCCTTATCTACATAAATTACCCAAAATTTGTTTCTTCATTCATCATTGACAACCCACATTCGGCTTACTGTTGACCACGAGTCTCCTCTTAGAATGAGAGGGGTCAGTCCACCACGCTAGCCAAATGCGGATTGGCAAACTCCGCACTTTGAAAAAAATCTCAGGTATGCAGGTTTCCTCACGATGTTTTTCCTTCACCGTTTGATAGATATACGTGATATTTAATTTCTTAAAATTCCCACAATTGAAAAGTTGGAGGTGCAGCCCCTAACCGGATTCGAACCTACGCCCTTATAATCGAAGACACGAGTTCATATCCACTGGGCTATCACGTCGCTCTTCTTGTTAGTAATAGTTAATACAATTCAAACTTTGACTAATTTATATGTATAAGAGTAAAGAGGTGACAATTAAGTAAAATACGGGCAGTATTATATGCTGAGTGCCTAGTGGGAGTTTTCAAAGTTTTCATACGGTTACTATCGCGTAACCGTCCGTCAACGCGAATTTCTAAGGAATTGAAACAGTTGTGCAGTACTGCCACTAGATGGTGCTATTTCAATTCCTTCGCTTTTACGGTTACGCGATCGACATGCATACATTGAAAATTGACCCTGATCAGACATTCTATTCTAAAACTAATAGTACAGGAAATCTAGAAAAAATCGTATAAAATTTGTAAAAGAGCAACCCAACAAGCTTAACTTGAGTACATCGACTTTCCTATAAGGAGGTAGGCCTATAGGGGGGTATAAAATAGGCTGATAACAATGACTTAAAATACTATAAAAGTATGTATTGGCTGGTGGGAGGCTTCGGCCGTGGCTAGTTACCACCCTACCGACAAAGACGTACGATGCCGTGTAGAAACCGAAAGGGGTGTGGATTTTCATCCTCCTCTTAACAAGTTAGCCCGCTTAAATCTTATTGCATCATCACTTACCATCAGGTGAGATTGTAGTCATGGGCTAACTTGTAAAAAATTAAAATAAAAAAAAAATGTAGCAGTCACCTGTTTTCCAAGTTGGGATATTTGTCGCGCACGACGCTCCGATGTCGCTTGCAGAAGATGAGGAATGCGTTCATCGGCCGGCGCGCGTGGTGCGCCGGCTCGCCGTCGCCGTCCTGCTCGTGCATGCTTCACTGGCTGTTGGCGGGAGAGAGACGGAACTATTAGCCACTATATATTGAACCATTGTTGAACGTTCGACCAGGACCAGGATCTCAACTTGTAGTGGGTACCTCCTATGGAGAGGTGACGAAAGGGGACAGAGACAATGAAACTTTCAAAAATGTTTTCAAAAACTTTAATTTTTTTCATCTAGCATTTTAAAGCACTATATATGTTACGAAGGTCTTAGTCGATTTGATAGTGGAGCTGAAACAGATAAGTGCACTCCTTCGATTTTGAAAGTTCCTCTATAGATATTTCCAGGATCCCAACATCATATTCTGGCATGATGACCATGGACCACCCTTTCAATCAAAAAAAGAATTATACAAATCGTACACCTGCCGTAAGAGTTATTTTTAGTGGCGCCTTAAAGTGTCTGACAAAAGTTCTGGTCATTGGAAAGTGGCTGACGCTTTTGATATTGCTTCAGAATATTCTTCAAAATATATATAAAATTCAGTCATGCGAATTTAAGCTACTAAACACTTTAAGTTACCTTTTTCACCTAGGCAGGTGAAAAAGGTAACTCAAACCAGGTGACAAATAGCAGATATTCAAAGTATGCTACTAAGCTAAACCTCAGGCCCTGGGATCTTGGTCTATGCCTTCTGAACCGGTAGTCTTTACAAATAGTCAAACTTTTCTAAAGTGCTAATAAACTAAGCCACAGAGTACATACTTGAAATAAATGAATTTTTATTTGATTCCATTTAAAGTGATTTGACATACATCCTTGTTTCCTAACTCTAACTTCTACCCTTACCATACCTTCCAATATGGCCCATCCATATTTGAAAGGTATAGAATAAGGGTGCTTACCGAAATATTTAAGACGATTGTAAAAAGGATGATTTACAGTCTAAGAAATGACTGATAGTGTATTGATAACCATGAAGATAATCATTATTGTAGTTATCGGGCGTGCATTGTAGTTGCATTTATTAAGAATTCTTTATGTGATACCTACCGTATTATATTAATAGTAGCGCTGTTGCGAAATAGCCTTATTATAATACTGTGGTTCTCAACAAAGAAACTGGGGGTTTATTACCAGCTCGGGTCAGTTTTAGGATTATAATTTTTATCCTACTAATATTATAAAGGCGAAAGTTTGTATGCATGTTTGGATGTATGTTTGGATGTTTGTTACTCTTTAACGCCGCTACTACTGAAGCGATTTGGCTGAAATTTGGAATGGAAATAGATTTTACTCTGGATTAACACATAGGCTTTTTATCCTGGAAAAATCCATGGTTCCCGCGGGGTTTGTGAAAAACTGAATTCTACGCGGATGAAGTCGCGGGCGTTTGCTAGTAATTTTTATATTTCCTAGAGGTCGGGATGTGAAATTTCAAGATATTCTTCCATCCAAAAAGTTTTTTCCGGAATTGAGTTTTCACGTTAAGCCGTCGGTCATCATCATCATCATTATCAGCCGATGCACGTCCACAGCTGGACATAGACCCCTTGCATGGATTTCCAAACAAAACGGTCTCCGCATTCAGCCGCTTAATGTCATTGGTCCACCTAGTGGGGATTCTATCAACACTGCACTTTCTGGTGCGGGGACGCCATTCCAGCACCTTCAGATCCCAACGTCCATCAGCTCTTCGAACTATCTACCCTGCCAATTGCCTTCAGCTTCGCGACTCGCTGAGCTATGTCAGTGACTTTGGTTCGTCTGCGGATCTCCTCATTTTTTATTCGATCACGCAGACAAACGCTAAGACGTTGAGCCTTCTAATAAGGTACATAGTTAGCGACCAGGTCTCGGATCCGTAGGTCATCTGGCAACACGCACTGTTCGAAGACTTTCGTCTTCAAGCACTGAGGAATTTTGGTCGAAGAGATGTCGCGGAGTTTTCCGAACGCTGCCCTTTCGAGCCGTTGCTCGTGTCAGTATCGGTCATCATGCATTAACAGAGTCAAAAGCATTATCGCCCTATCCCCGCCAACCCGCGGTGTAGCAACGTGGTGGATCTCCCACAAGTAGGGAGCAGTGGCACTTCATAGACACCAAATAGCACTGCCTATCCTGACCACTCATTACGGATCCGTACTCGTATTGGAGAACGAATTTACCATTTTGTACTACTTGGTCATTAATCTTCATAAACTGGTCATCAGTGGCCTTAATGTTACAATGTCTAGCGTTAGCAATTTTTAATGACCTGCAACATTATTCTCCCACAGTAAAAAAATATACATAAAAATAAAAATTAAAAGTCAGATTTATCGTAAGTAATAATTTAAAGTATAGTTAAATTTTATTGGTGATTTTTTACAAATCGGGTCAAATTGTGTCCTTGTCATTTGTAAGTATCATGCATACCCTACTTAACAACTTTGTGCACGCCAGTGGTAGGGTAATTATGAGCCATTGAAGTAGGCCGATAATGTTGAACTTGAAAACCTCAAGCCAGTGTATCTGAACCTGCTGACAGTGTAAACAGTCGTCGACCTGTTATCAGTTGTTATCACGTGCCGGAGCTCAGATGGACTTGGCAAAGAAAATAATCATTGATAACTGCCGCTCTGATATTGATAATGTAAACACTAAACATTCAAAATAAAGCCAAATTATACTGAGAACAGCTTTATTTTAAGCTTTTAATAACCGACTTCAAAAAAAGGAGGAGGTTCTAGATGCGACTCGTTAGTTTCTTTAAGGTTTGTTACCTCATAACTTTGTCATTTACTAAACAATTTAGAATTTTTTGAATGAAAAACACGAAAATCAGTTTTTTGTGTTAAAATCAAAATGACTGAAATGAGTAATCCAAATAGCCCATACTGTCACTATGCTAGGACACACTAAAAACAGAAAAAAAAATTAACAAAAAAATTGAAACGACATCAAACCGATCAGTAGAAAGGACATAGGTAAGTAGGTACAATTTTATTTTCGCTTATTACGAGTAAAGTAAGTCGGTTCCATTTTTTTGTTATAAAGATTTTTTGGTTGGTTGGTTTAGATGCACAACAACTATTCACCCTACAAAAGAAATGTATTCGCATTATAAAAAACGTTAAAAAAAATTAAAGTTGTGTACCCCACTTTAAATCATTAAAAGTTCTTACCCTACCAAGTCTATATATCTTAGAAACATGCAAATTCGTAAGGAAAAATCCAGAATTTTTTCAAAAATTAAATGAATTGCCACGAAAAATAAATTACGGAGCGCGCGTAAATTGAACTTAGTACAGCCAAAGTCAAATTTAAGAAATGCACAGTACCTACTGGCCCGCACAAAATGTGCATAAAAATATATAATAAATTACCGCAAAACATTAAAGAAAAGGAAAACATTAATGAGTTTTTATTAACAAAACTTTTTGCTTGAAAAAGTATACTATAAAATTAATGACTTTTTGACCGAAAAACAATAAATCCGCCTCTCTACTTATCTTATGTTATGTTAAGTTAAGTTTTACTTTGTAGTTACAACACCCTCACAGTCACAGGGTTCCATTTGTAATGATTATGACATTTTATCTATGACATGTGTTAAATATTATAATGGAAATGTAACTTAATAAATTAATAAATATGGTTGGCGCGACATCGTTAAAAAGCAAGCTTGTATTGGGGGTCACGACCTTCAGTAAGGAGGAATGCGACGAAAGGAGGAGGAGGATATTCTTATGCCGGATCCCGTACCAATAGTAGGTCACAGTACGCCACAACTGTTACAGTACCTACGTCACAGAGGCCGCGCACCCCGGCGCGCGCGCAGTTTTCACTTTCGAGGGCCGACGGCCGGCGCGGCCTCGACACACTTCGGCTTTCATTCAAGGCCGAAACGTGGCCCGCGGACCGTAATGACCCCAATACAACACTATCACTCTATCTTTTACTTATACAGCATGTTAAAAAACCTCGCCCATCCGGTAGGAGTCTACATTCCAATAATGTTGATAGAATGAAATAATTAGAAAGTATTATTTAATAGTAAGACTTTACATAGTAATATTAAACATCATTATCATTATCAACCCGTGATCGGCTCACTGCTGAGCTTGAATCTCCTCTCGGAATGAGAAGGGTTAGTCCAATAGTCCACCACGCTGGCTCAATGCGGATTGGCAAACTCCAGAATTAAGAAAATTCTCTGGTATCCTCACTATGTTTTTCCTTCACCGTTTGAGACACGTGATATTTAAGTTTTTAAAATGTACACAACTGAAAAGTTGGAGGTGCATACCCCGGTATCGGAGGCAGAGGTAAAAAAATAAAAACAGAAAAACTGATAATCGATCTATTAGTTTAGAAGCTAAGATGCTACTAACACAGATGGAGTATCCATACAGATATACACACATCTACACACCTGTGTGTAGGTATACCACTTTTTATAAGTCGGAGATTAAAAATTAAAAACTAGTAAAAAAAATTAGTCAATTAAGAATTGAACTCTCAAATGAACCGTTATGTTAGTAATAAAAGGTGTAGGTGAATAAAAAAAAAATATTCAGCAGATAGGTACATGAATAGACGTACCGCCAAGCGATTCAGCGTTCCGATACGATGTCGTGTAGAAACCGAAAGGGGTGTGAATTTTCATCCTACTTCTAACAAGCAAGCCCGCTTAGAATGAATTGATAGAAAGATTCCATCTTCACTTACCATCAGGTGAGATTGTAGTCAAAGTCTAACTTGTAAAGAATAAAATAAAATTGAAAATTTTGAAAAACCCCCGAAGTTCAAGAAATTATGAATTACTCTCTCAATCAAGTCATCAATTTTCTCTTTCAGTGCGCTTTCATTTGAGACCCCACTCGAGTATATTTGCAGACATTCGCTTATTCTTATACTTTCGCATCCCACAACTTTTAAATGGCTCAACCGATTTTCACCAAACATATCTAAGAACACTCACACATAAGTCACCTTTAATAAAAAAAAAACTAAATTGAAATCGCTTCATTCGTTCAAGAGCTCTGGTGCCACAGACAGACATCCCTCTTTTTCGCCGCGGGTTAAAAAAAGAGATCCGTAAGTCGTATCATAACACAATTTATAGTGTAGTCGTAAAGAGCTTTAATAGCTCAACGGTAAGAGCGGTCGGACACATCATCGAGGGATGGTGGTTCGATCCCCGTCCCGTTGGTCTATTATCGTATCCACTCCTGATACACCCCTCTCATTCTGAGAGGAGACTCGAGCTCAGCAGTGAGCCGAATATGGGTTGATGTCGACTCCTGATACAGTCATTCCCGACTAGTTGGAGAATGGGAATTTTGGTCATATTTAAAAAGATATGGAAGAAAAATGTTGAATGTGCAAGTGGAAAGACATAAGAGGAGAGGAAGGCCAAAGAAGAGATGGTTGGATTGTGTGAAAGAGGACATGTGTGTAAAAGGAGTGGATGATGAATTGACAAGTAATAGAGACGAATGGTAATTGACATATTTTTCCGACCCCACTTAAGTGGGATAAGGGTAAGGAGATGATGATGATGATTTAAAAAGATATGGCAAATATTCATTAAAAAAAAAACCATAGGTAGTAAAAGGCGTAGCCTAATTCAAGTATCAGTAACGGAACATAATTTTGGGCGTAGCATACAGCCTACAGGTACATACATGTGATACGAGCCGAAGTTATACGTGCCGTTGCCGTTAAGGTCGCGCCAAACCCGATGTCGATGCCAAGGTCGCGGCAAAACCAGCCTTTTGCCTGTTGCTTGCCGGTGTCGCTTGTTGCCGGGCGAAAATCACGCGAGAAGGTCGCGTCGCTTTTGTTTTTGTTTGTCCTGATCACGTTGCCTACCCGTACTTTACGCGCACCTCTATCGATCTTCGAGTTCGACTATATTTTTTTAATTCTTTACAAGTTAGCTTAACTACAATCTCACCTAATGTTAAGTGATGATGCAGTTTTAGATGGAAGAGGGTTAACTTGTTACGACGTCATACCGGAACGCTAATTCGCTTGGCGGTCTTTGACGGTAAGGTGGTAACTAGCCAGCCGAAGCTCTCATCAGACCTGGACCAATTAAGGAAACCTCAGTCGGCCCAGCCGATGATCGAACCCAGAACCTCCGTTCTGTAAATCCACTGCATACCACTATGCCACAAAGGCTGTCAAATAGTTGATATAACTCATCGAGAGTTATAACAAAATCCCCAAGACGATTATGGACCTGCCAATGTATAAGTTCAAGCATAACTTAAAATTAAAAAAATATATATTTTTAGATACTAAGTTGAGGTAACTCCACAATTAATGAATTTCTTAATTATAAAGATACTTGGAGGTCATTGTATCAGCTTCTACCTTCACACAGAAAGTAAAATATTAAAGAAATTGTGATTTTGATGTAAATAGTGTTCCCACGGGGACGGAAACAGCTCGGGCGAAATGTCGGGGCGTCGGCTAATCTTTATTATTGATCTAATACCTATTCGGAAGAATAATCTTAGAGCTATGAACGATGAAAATCAGTTTAACACAGGATCACTTTTTTATGAAAGTCCCTAAAGAAGAACTACATCTAGCAATAAACATGTATCAGCCGAGATTTTGAGAAATAATACAATATAGCTGCTTTTCAAGGAGTCGCGAAACTGAAGTGGCAATGGACAGGGCACATAGTTCGAAGAGACTATGGACGTTGGGGTCCCAAGATGCTCGAATGCCGACCCGGCACTAGAAAGCGCAGTGTTGGTCAACCCCCCGCCAGGTGCATTGACGAGTCGCAGAGATTCGCTGGATGCTGACTCAGGATCTTGATGTTTGGAAGTCTCTTTAAAAGGTCCATGTCCTGCAGTGGACGTCCATCGGCTGAGATGATGATGATGATGAATATGATAAATCATATCACCCGTAGAAAGTCGCCTCGTGGCAACTATCGAAAACACAATAAGAATCAAGCTTTAAGAGTCTCCAGCGAAGCATTGCCATGAATTCAAGGGTTTGGCGACAGAAGATATGTTTCTTCATGAAGACGTTTGATTCTTAGACAATTGAGGATTTGGACATTTGAAACGTGTTATCCTTCACATTAGCTGACAAAACAGTTTTTGTCTTCATAAAATGTTTGACCTATAGATTCTTGTTACATTAAGAATTTTCAGAATTTTTTTTACACAAATTGTGCGTGTTAGAAAACTCAGACGCCGGAAGGACATTCCACATCTTCAATATTATAACCCATATTCAGCTCACTGCTGAACTCGAGTCTCCTTTCAGAATTAGAGGGGTTAAGCCAATAGTCCACCACGGCCCAATGCGGATTGGCTGACTTTACACACGCAAAGAATAAGAAAATTCGGTACATGCAGGTTTCCTCACGATATTTTTCCTTCACCGTCTGAGACACGTGTTATTTAATTTCTTAAAATGCACACAACTGAAAAGTTGCATGTTCCGGACCAGATTCGAACCACAGAGGTCATATCTACTGGGCTATCACGGCTCTTCCACATCTTAGCAGTTCTAATTAGAAATGTTGATGCAATACGTGGCTGGACGTCGACAACAAAGGGATGCCATTTTTCACGGCGTCTCCCTGTTTTGTTTTAGAATGGGGATGGAGGAACAAGATTGTAAAGTTAGTGTGCACACTCTTCAAAGTACTGGTATATCCGGTAAAAGCCCGAGAGACAGGGGACATTGCGTCGGTGTTGTAAACTTTGCAGTTTTGTCCGTGTCAACGGTTCATTACCGTCTAGCGAATATATACCCAAAACAATGTCCCTCGTATTTAATAAATATGGGTACATATATAAACTTAAATTTTCTTTAAAATAAAGTGGACCTAATCACAACTGTTTAAAGTTCAAATTATTTTGAAGAAATTTGAGGTTCAACTCCTAATCAATGTTTAAAACTAAGGATGTTTTTAAAATATATTTGAATTTGAGTACTAGGATTTTCAAGATATTTAAGAATACCATACTTGAGTTATATTACCGTATCACACGAACATACAATACAATAATTTAATTGAACACAAAAATAGCTTTCGCTGTTTTTTGTTATCAGTAGAGGAAACTGGTTGGACTCTTATCTAATAGGGCCCTATGTGGTACACTAATTGATTATGTATACAACAAACATACTATAACTCAACTATTGCTATTTATAAAATAAAATATGTACCTATTGGATACACGAATCACACTAACACACCAATTCCGCCTTTACACATACATTTTACATAGAATCTCAATTTCGTATGTCAACTCGTCGTCATCAACCCATATTCGGCTCACTGCTGAGTCTCCTCTCAGAATGAGAGGGGTTAGGCCAATAGTCCACCACGCTGGCCCAATGCGGATTGGCAGCCTTCACACACGCAGAGAATTAAGATAATTCTCTGGTATGCAGGTTTCCTCACGATGTTTTCCTTCACCGATTGAGACACGTGATATATAATTTCTTAAAATGCACACAACTGAAAAGTTGGAGGTGCATGCCCGGATTCGAACCCACACCCTCCGGAATCGGAGGCAGAGGTCATATCCACTGGGCTATCACTGCTCACTATACAAATGTCAACTAACATACATCAAAGTTAGTGAATTAGCCTACTGATGGAATTACGCTGATTCAATCATTCTGTGGGAAAACGAGCGGGACCTAATGTGGGACGCTACATGCATTGACACATTGACTCTGTGTCATGTCAATACCAGGAGCCGCAGCAGAAAAGGCTGAAACCTCTTAATGAAAGTTACATATATCCCCCTCTTGCTGTGGGGACCCTTGGGTCATTGAGGCACAGTGTGAAAATTTATTCGAACTTTTTTCTCCGCGGCTAATTTCCTTGAAAGAACCATGATCACAACGATCGAAATATGATCAGCCTGGTATACTGGCTGTCCAATGAGAAAATGTAGTAAGTGTAGTAGCCAATATTCAACGTGGGCATTTGTACCTATAGCCATTAAGCATAAATTAGTTTAAGTATCTCATTGTATTCATTATGATAAAAAAACCTAATGATTCTACTTAGTATGTTTTTAATGATATTGTGAGATGGTGACAACTAAAAACCAAGTAGAATTTCTAGAAGGCTCTTCTCAAACTAAGGTTCATTTGAATAACCACTTAATCCTTTCATTATTACATACTTAATCCCAAATCCATTTATAATGGAGGTATACACTTCAGTTGTTCGTGAATATTAATATGAATTATCGGCTGACCTGTTTACCTCAGATGTCGTTATAATGTATTTTCTACTGAATATTCATTTGATCAGTCGATACACGACACCCTGGCGGCGCCACGTTACCCTCAGATGTCACGTGAACAATGGCAGGTTGACGTCTTACCCCTACCTCCCCTTTTATCTAAAATAATAATTATTATCTCCAAGGAATATCTTGAGTAAGAGAAAATTTTATAGCGAAATAATGGTGTAAATAAACTTGAAATTTCATTCATTCATTATCAAACCATATTCGGCTCACTGCTGAGCTCGAGTCTCCTCTCAGAATGAGAGGGGTTAGGCCATTAGTCCACCACGCTGGCCCAATGCGGATTGGCAGACTTCACACACGCAGAGAATTAAGAAAATTCTCCAGTGTGCAGGTTTACTCACGATGTTTTACCTTCACCGTTTGAGACACGTGATATTTAATTTCTTAAAATACCTACAACCGAAAAGTTGAAGGTGCATGCACCGGACCGGATTCGAAACCACGCTTTCCGGAATCGGAGGCAGAGGTCATATCCACTGGGCTATCACGTCTCTCAAACTTTAATACTTTAGGTAAATCAAATAGTCCCAATGAACCCTTAATTTACGAGTACAAGCACTTTTGAAACGTCAGTTTGGTATATTATGGTCATATAATTAATGTCGAAAACTTAAAATTTAATTACGTCCGAGGGTCCTAAAGCGCCTTGGTTCGAGAAGAGCCCACAACAAACTCAGCCAGGGTATTCTTTTATTACCATTATATAGTGGTTTCTAAACAATAGCTTGGCGACTTCGTAACACTCCCGATGTTCCACGCGGGGCGGGGGGCGTGTAGCGATGAATGAAAATCCCACGACTGATGCAAGTAACTTCCCCGCACGATTTTAGACCCACGCAGTCGTTCCCCACGTCGCCCGCATATCATGGGAGTGTTATGAACGAACTTGCCAGACTATAAGCCTACCTACCCAGTGATATTATACCCAGAGCATTTTATTTTCAAGCTTTGTTATAGTTAAAATAAAATAATTATTTAAACTACAGTAAAACTTATCTTTATGCTTGCGTTTAATAAAAACTTTGAACTTATTGAGAGACGTTTATTGAAAGAAGCTCTGTGGGATAATTTCCGAGGTTCAATCATAACTTTTGAATAGATTACTGGCTAGGTTCACACGGCATCGTCCTTGCACGTGTTTTACAGTATACGTTTAAACGTATATATGGTGTACGTTATTTGCATTATAAATGTCGTGTGAACAAGTCTATGAACAACGTATATGCCTGTATTTACATTATATACTATTTATTACTGTATTTTTTTTTCAGTGCCTGAAGACGAAAGTTTTACAAGTTTCTCGATTGCGGGTGGTATTAACATTCATTATTTATTGTTTTGTGGAGGGGAGCTATCAGTGTTGGTATAAATAAGAAGGTACTTGATGACTTGACCTCAGTTGTTAGTTAGGCAGTGTAGACACCGTCACGCTGCCAGACGCTCTAGTGATTTTGTGCAATAACGTTTTGTGTTGCAATTATTGATAATATTTTATGTTGTGATTATTGAACTTGTCGGGCAGTTTAGGTGAGTGTTTATGCATTATAAGGGATCCCTTAACCTACTCCCAAGGTCACAAGTCCTGGGACCTGCTCGAGGTGTTTCCTCTACCACTATCACTGTCGCTGCTACCCGTCACGCCACAGAAGTCTTCGAACAGTGCGTGTTCCCAGTGATGACCTACGGATCTGAAACTTGGTCGTTAACTATGGCCCATATAAGAAGGCACTCAGAAGTAACTCAGAAGGTGGTGGAGCGAGCTATGAGTTTCTCTGCGCGATACAATCAGAAATGAGGATATCCGTAGAAGAGCCAAAATCACCGACATAACTCAGCAAGTCGCGAAGTTGAAGTAGCAATGGACAGAGATAGTTCGAAGAGCCGATGGACGTCGGGGTCCCAAGGTGCTGGAATGGCGACCCCGCACCGGAAAGCGCAGTGTTGGACGACCACCCACTAGATGGACCGAGGACATCAAGCGGGATGCAGGGAGCCGTGATGTTTGTAAGTATATACAAGAGGATGATGATGATACTGTAATAGACAGTGTGTAGGACTCCTTACGCTATAGCGCGCACTTCGAAAATGTGAAAATATACTGCCTACCCGGTGTAATCATTACGAACCTGCCTTGAACAAGGAATTTTCCACTTCATACAAACTGTACGTATTATGCATATCCCGATTGCACACCCTGTGCGCGTCACTGCGTAACAGTAATAACAATTTACAATGTAAATAACATTTTATGTCATTCACACTATGTGCACAAGAAAGCTGAGTCGAACGCCTCCACAAATGTTTTTCATTATTATTCATCATCGTCTTTTATATTCAAAAAACATCAAAAACCAGTTTGTCGTTCGGTTTCGTATATTGTAATTACTCCGGATCGTGGGCAGTGTTGATAATTTAAGCTAATTGCAATTTGCGGGCAGAAAAATAAACAAATGCGCTAATGTGTTTATCATTGCCATCTCTTTTAGGCATGCTCATTTTTAGAATTCCATAACTCAGAAGGACATAATGCAAAACATTTAATTTATCTCGGAATCGCGTGGAGGTATCTAGTAGATATTAAAACTATATTCTCAGTTCTTCAGTCCCATGAAGTCGTGAAAAAAATCAATCTTCAAGTCAACGTGGAAAAAAAAGAAATGGCCGCTTATGGTGCAGCGAATGTATTTTGACAATCTTAAGGGAATTATACCTATAGGGTAGGGTACTTAGGACTTTCCGTCAACCTAGAAGTATATTTATGAAGTAGTTACTATCGTCTTATACTTTAACCTACTTATAGGGTTTTTGACGGCTTCCGTGGCGCAGTGGTATACGCGGTGGATTTACAAGACGGAGGTCTGGGTCCTGGGTTCGATCCCCGGCTGGGCCGATTGAAGTTTTCTTAATTGGTCCAGGTCTGGCTGGTGGGAGGCTTCGGCCGTGGCTAGTTACCACCCTACCGACAAAGACGTACCGCCAAGCGATTTAGCGTTCCGGTACGATGTCGTGTAGAAACCGAAAGGGGTGTGGATTTTTATCCTCCTCCTAACCAGTTAGCCCGCTTCCATCTTAGACTGCATCATCACTTACCATCAGGTGTGATTGTAGTCAAGGGCTAACTTGTAAGAAATAAAAAATAAATAAAAAATATAGGGAAAGTAGGGTCATTTCGCCTGTTCGCGTCCACTTAGTGCAGTTGGCAAGTTTGAAGGAGAAAATAAAAATGTCCTAGCACTAATTTTAATGAAAAGTTTATTTAATGTATTCATTATAATAGTCTATTTTAAGATAACGTTTAGTTTTGTTCGAAACATCTTGTAGTTTTTTGTTAAAAAAGACAAACATCAGAAATGGGCCATTTACCCAGTTTGCGTCCATAAAATCCAATTTGCGTCCACCCGCTGGACCACTTGGCGTCCACCAGTTTAGACACGGAATAAAGCGATGATATTTTTATGATAATGTAAAAAGAAATAGGATTTTAATAATTTATTGATTATAGAATTATAGTTATTTAAAAACAACATATTAACATTAATAAATCACCTAAAACATTTCCTGTCTTTGGACAAAGAGCAAAACCACTTTCGCCCCCATTGAAAATTCTTTTTGGATCACTAAAAATACATTTTTGCTGTATATTCAACGAATAACTAATAACCATAAAACACGATCTAATAGACTCTTCTTGACTTGGCCACTAGCTTTATAAATGCCCTCAGAATTTTTAAGCGAGATTTCATTATTTCTGTAA
Source organism: Bicyclus anynana (assembly GCF_947172395.1). Lineage (NCBI taxonomy): Eukaryota > Metazoa > Arthropoda > Insecta > Lepidoptera > Nymphalidae > Bicyclus > Bicyclus anynana. The sequence goes on from NC_069098.1 coordinate 15,159,905, forward strand.
TCTATTTTGAACCTGAACTATAAGCTTTATCTATTTTAAAGCCCCCCCGTCTTGTATTTTTTTCTGAACAGTATCTAATAATTCACTGGGAATCCACAATGGGAAACATTTAGAAGCCATTCAACTACTTTTTTTCACCATCTACTTGTAGCGCAGGTTCTGCGCCCTGGTTTTATTTGACTCCATCTGGTGTGCGCCCACTGATTTAGTCCAATATTATGGTCTTGCGAATAGAAGAGAGAAGAAGAGGAATTCTTTGCATATTTGTTCTTCTCACGAATTTTATTCAACACTTTCCTTAAATATCCTTCTGTGACTGTTCTTTTTCCTTCTACTTTCTCTTCTCCGAAGAACTCATGTTTAACGAAATAAAATTGAAATTAAATAAATTGCATTTCGTTCAAAGTAGAAAACGTATTAAACGTATTAAACATTTTTGATTATGTATACAAACATAATCAAAAATGTATCTACAATAGATAAATAGATGGAAATGGAAAATGGACGCGATTTGCTTTTGTTATTATTCCCTGTGGTATAGTTTGCGTCCATTGCGGACGCAAAGTGCAAGTTTTATAAATTCGGTGTAGTTATTCGCGTCCACCTTATTTTAACAGTTAACTGTAAAAAATTTAACCAAATTCATAATTAATATAAAACCTTTTATCATAATTAACGTCTGGAAATAGCTAATGTATCCAAAATACACATAGAACAGTAAAAGACTTTCCTTCAAACGCACCGCTGCTCACTATTTTTGTCTCACAATCCCGCTCTCTTGTTGAACAGCCGTCACTAAATGTTTTTTTTCACAGGATTGGTTGGGCGCACGGAACTATGGTCTATCTGTGCGTGTCTCTTATTTATTGAGGTATTGGTGGTGGTGTGACTTTTCGACTTATTGGTGTGTTAGTATACTTAATTTCGAGAGTTTTCAAAGGGAGATCCGTAAAATGGACGCGAACAGGCGAACTTACCCTACTATATTTTTGTAATTAAACTATAGAAATATGGTCTTTGCTAGCGGACGCCCGCGACTTCGTCCGCGTGGAATTTAGTTTTTCACAAATCATGAATTGAAACATGAAACGCGAAAGTTTGAATGGATGTATGTTTGGTTGAATGTTTGTTATTCTTTAACGGCGCTACTACGGAAGCGATTTGACTGAAATTTGGAATCGAAGTAGGTTTTACTCTGGATTAACACATAAACTACTTTTCATCCCGGAAAAAAAATGGTTCCCGCGGGATTTAAACTGAAAAACTGAATTCCACGCGGCGTCCGCTAATTGGTTATTTTTCAAAGGTAATGGCAAATATTCTATTTTCAAGAAAAGAAAATTCACAAAAATGGGACAGAAAGCGATTTTCTCGCAGGTGTAAGTTATACAAGTTTTCCTAACTTAACTCAATGAAATAAATATTACTATCAGTTAGGATGTACAGACACTCGTTTCTACTTTGTACTTTCATTTTGTACCTACATAGATTTATCACTCATGTGATAACTCGACAAGCGGGTAATTCCCTTGAAAAAGCTACCGTGATTGGCTGTAATCAAATGCTACTGTGCCGTGATTGGGCTATTGTTGCGTCATTATGAAGCTGCAGATAACAAAACGTTCAAAATTAGAATAGAAAATTATAATCATAAAGTTAATTATTTACGTTTAAAGATATTATATTACAAAAATTTCAAATTCGATTGAATGAATCCTGTTTAAATATATTTTTAACTTTCATGTGATAGCTGGACAAACGGGTAATCCTCGTGGCAAGGATAGTGTGATTGGTTATAATCAAAAGCAGCTTGTGCGCTGTGATTGGGCTATTGTTGCGTCATATCAAACGTTTGAAATTAAAATGGAACTACTTAGTCAGAAATTAAAGTATTTCTTTTTCTTGGATTTATTGGCTCTGCGCGCCGAGTGATTGAGCCATTTTCATTCGATATTAATTACGTTACCAAAAAAAAAATAAGTATGAAAACTTACAAATTCGGATTAATGAATGAATTTTTTACATATAAATTAATATCCTACGTCCCGCGGTTTCATCCGCGTAGATAAAATATAGCCTACGATACTCACATATAACGATTAACGTGTCTTTCTATGGATGGTAAAAGAATTCTTAAAATCGTTTCAGGGGATCCAGAAATTACCCCCTACAATACCACAAACTGTATCTCTTTGTAATATTATAGAGAAGTATAGATTATAGTATAGAAAATTACCTCATTGCGCAATTAGTTTTTCCATACATAGATCTTACAAAGCGCGTTGTCTGGAAGAGATCGCTATTAGCGATAAGACCGCCTTTGTGCATACTATTTTTATTATATTTGATTATGTTTCCTGCCGATATGTCATCTTGTGTAATACAGGATTTATCTATAACAAACATCTCTGCCTAGTTTATTATTAAATGAATGACGATTAAGATGAATATAAAACATATAGGTACATAGAAATCCGATCAATTTATGTAGGTAGACGAGATATTTTTTCTACATTCAACTATTATACGTATTTACGTAAGTAGTATCTTTGTCTATCTATCGATAAGTAGGCTACAATTTTAACTTGCCATTGTCTGCATGTGTAAAATATTTTTTTTAAAGAGTGACATTCGTTGATGGGCTTTTTTATGTAGGTAGATAGATAGATAGATAATAGGTATCAGTGGTGATGGTTGGAATAATGTCGAAGGTAACCCAAAGAAAAGGAAATTCATACAGCTTGATAAGGTTTCTCATTTATCCATACATACGTACGTATTAACCCATATTCGGCTCACTGCTGAGCTCGAGTCTCTTCTCAGTATGAGAAGGGATAGGCCATTGCCGCATGCCATTGGGCCAGCGTGGTGGACTATACGCTGGCCCAATGCGGATTGGCAGACTTCACACACACAAATAATTAAGAAAATTTTCTGGTATGCAGGTTTCCTCACGATGTTTTTAGACGCGTGATAGGTATTTAATTTCTTAAAATGCACACAACTGAAAAGTTGGGAGGCGCATGCCCCAGACCGGATTCGAACTCACACCCTCCGGAATCGGAAGCAGAGGTCATATCCACTAGGCTATCACGGCTCTTCACATACATTATATCATATCATCATCCATACATACATACTTAATTAAAATAATAAATAGGTATGTATAGATTTTTAAATACTCAGCGGGAAAATGTATGGACTTATCTCCGATGATAGGTATGTCTACCTATGTAATTAAAAATAGTTAAATCCAATGTTTATCTGTTTTTTTTTTCATTTTATTGCACATCAAATACCTACCTACCTAATCTAATGAGAAATTCTCAACTTTTAGATGTGGAATGTATAGAATTTTGATATTTAAAAACATTAATTAATAGGTACATAGTATCTATGTGGTAAAAATAAGCTGCAACCTTATTACATTTAGTTAACTCGGAATTCTAGTAATTTGCGAGCAAAATCGGCGGAAACAAGCTCGTAAGTGTAGTGTATTAAGGAAAAGATAATAGACACAAAAAAGACTAGGTACATTCGCATAGCGCACTTGCCTCTCGATCTTTATCTATGATCGTTAATTGACAATTGACATTCGAAATAGGAAGCAATAGGTACACTAATTAGCTAGGTAGGAATATAACGACATATTTACATATTACACCCACGAAGATGTTATCACACAACTATGTATGTACATATAAGTAATCATGACGCTTAGTTACGAAAACAGAAAAAACACGCTCGTATTATACCTAGTTAAATATTGTAGATGCAATTTATAAATCAGATCGTTTCGCACGGTATTTACTAAAAGCGTCACTGTTCTACTTTTATAACAATAATTAAACGTTAATTATATACATATAACGATGTTGTTTTCGCGTATCACAATCGTTTGGGGTACAATATTGAATGTTTAATACAAAACAACACTTTCTAGCGACGAGAGAGTTCCATTTTTAGTCTTGATGTTTTGTTGCCAAGCGGCGGTGGAGGCGACTTTTATGCCTGATAACCGTGTATCAAACAAGATCGGAATAGAAACCATCATAGAAAGCGATGGTCTGAACGCTAGGTACACTAATCACTCAATTTGCTTAGCGACTATGTGATTTTTGCTGCATAATTTTCAAGGGCACATCGTCGATGCCAATTTGAGAAACAGTATGGTGGAGACTCCTCCCGAGGCTTTGCGCATAGTTTGTGTGGGAATCATGAATGAAACGATTACCGGGCGGACACTAATCTACCCGTAACGAGTCCTCAAACCGATAAATTAATAAAGTAATAAAAGAAAATACTCACGGATTCGGCTGCGATACGTGTATCATGCACATGACGTCATTTGACGCACCACAAAACCCAATTTTTTGAGCGAACAGTACACAAAACGAGTCAAAAACACGAGGAATCTTATACGCACTACACATGTATCGATACAAAAATAACGTTAAGTCATTACTTACATGATTTAGGACATTTTGAAATACATTTGTTGTGTGTTGACTCCTATTTTGACAAGATGGTCGCGCACCGACTGTTTTGCTTTGGTTGTCAGCTGATATGAAGAATGTTCTACTTCAAGCGCAACTCGGTATATGTTTCTGCGCTCTTTCAACGCGACCGATCGATGTCGCTGCGAAAGCGAGACGGCAACATCTAAATTAATTGTGGTATTGAAACATGACTGGAAACAACTAATGTCATTTTCTTGTTGCAATAATAATACGAGGGGAAAATACGTAAACAGAAAATCATACTCCGTTATGATGAATTGAAAACAGTTGCAGCGTTATAGGTGATAACATTCTATTTCACAATATCGCGTAATCATTATGTTGGGAGTCGTTTTGTAGGTATATTTGGGCGTGACAAATAAGAAGTTCATAGTCATCTATCTTACAAGCTACGCCATCTTACGGAAAATGCACGCAATTCTATGGTAGGTAGGTGCGTTGGTTCGTCTTTCGTAGAACTCGGATCGTAGCACGTAATATTATGCCAAGTGGTTTGTAGCTGTTTAATCAAGTACATAGTTTTGTGCTGTATAAATAATTTTATTAATACTATTAATATACCTATAGTAAGTGATTCAGTGCATAAAATTAAATTAGTATTTTTTAGTTACCTGATGCCTTACTGACGTTTGTTCAGTTTTCATCTAGATGGCGTTAGCAGTTCTTTTCAGTTGAGTTTCCGAATTTTCCCAAGATCCGGTTTTAAAGTTTTATGGAATGTAGGTACTGTTTTTAGGGTTCCGTAGCCAAATGGCAAAAGAAACGGAACCCTTAAGATTTGTCATGTCTGTCTGACTGTCCGTCCGTATGTCACAGCTACTTTTTTCCGGAACTATAAGTACTGTTGAAACTTGGTGAGTAGATGTATTCCGTGAACGGCATTAAGATTTTCATACAAAAATAGAAAAAAAAAATTATGGGTCCCCATAGTTACTTAAAACTGAAATTCAAAATTTTTTTTCATCAAACCCAGTGTGAGGTATCATGGATAGGTCTTCAAAAATGATATTGAAGTTTCCAATAAAAAATTTTTCTAAACTGAATACCTACCTAGATTATGCGAGAGGCGTTTCCAAAGTGGTAAAAATGGCGTCTTATGTTTTTAAACATTTTTAAAACTGTTTACAAAAACTAAAGAAATAAGATGGAGTATTATTTTTTATTGATTATTATATTGATTTACATAATTGTTGTTAGTGTTAAATTTTGAAATTCAAATTATGAAAAAAGTTTGTATGTATAGGCGGATGTCAAGGAGACAACTTCGTAACATTCCCGATGGTCAGCGCGGGCCGGAGGGCGTGTAGCGATGAATGAATACCTACGACTGATGCACCTCACTTCCCCGCACGCACGATTTCACACCCGCACAGTCTTTCCCCCCCGTCGCCCACATCAGGGGATTGTTATCAACAAACTTGGTAGACTATAGCTTCAAATGTACTTACCTGTCTATCGGAAATGATACCCGTTGGCCGATCGTCGATTTCCGTTTAGTCGATAGACTTTTGGGAGTCCATCAGGATCATAAACGACCCAATAGCAGGCAACACTTAGAGATACCATTCGATTAACAACTCATAGTTGGCTCACTGTGCACGTGTCTCCTCTCAGAATGAGAGGGGTTAGGCTAATAAGTAGTCCACCACATTGGTCCAATGCAAATTGGCAGACTTCACACACGTAGAAAATTAACAAAATTCTCTGGTAACCAGGTTTCCTCACGATGAGACCGTTCTTCACCGTTTGAGACACAAGATATTTAATTTCTTAAAATACATAATATTATGATTGCACATAATTTTAATCTTCTATATATGCAAAATGTCTGTTTGTCGCCGATAGGTTATTGGTGACTGTACTAGCCAATAAGGTGAAGTTGCCATGCATGCAAATAATAATGATAAACACGAAAGTTTGTATGGATGTGTGGATGTTTGTTACCCTTTCACGCAAAAGCTGTTGAACCAACTTGGCTCAAATTTTGAAAAATCGAGAAAAATTAAATATTCGGAAAATCGCGGGCGTCCGCTAGTTTGTGATATGCGCCTTCCAGTCCGCACTAATTACAGGGAATATCGCTGCGCAGTGTATAACAGTCAACAACATATCCCAACGGGGTTATTACACATGAGCAGCTCGACGTGTTGCAATATCAGAGTGAATTACGCTAGCCACTCACCATCCAATAAGTCCACGAGCCTGCAGCGTGCCTGTGTTGGTCGCGATCTGCATGAAGCACATCGCGACCAACACACGATCAGTTTTAGCGGAAGAAACAAAAGTGACATAATGCCATCCTGCGCTTTTGCCCTGGGGTGGATGCCACTACTTCTCGGAAGATTATTTTAATAAAAATAACCCCAGGAGGCGATAGATAGATAAATTGTACGCAATAAAATATCTTTTCTTTGAAAAGCATCGACTTATGCTCGTATTTGGGCCAATACCGACAATTATTTGCTCTTTGTCGGTAAGGTTGTATTGTGTTACACGCTCGTTATGTTGTATGAGTGTATCTTTTTTTTTGTGTTCTTTTATATCTATCAGTGATCAGTCGCTTGACTATAAACTGAATTTTTCATAGCAGATAATGTTTCTAGTTAAAGGTCACTCCATTACGCGACTCTTCGTGTTGTGGTCCTTTTTTCGGGTATTACTGTCCACCATATGATTCATCCACAGTGGATCGCTTTAGCCTTTTGATCTTACCAGGCGTGATAAGCAAGAGTATATCTAAATTGAATAAAATCTATTTTAGAATGAATGAAAAGCTTTCGAATATTGTGAGTTTGTTATATAAGGTGTCTTATTTGAGTAGGTGAGACCCGTTCTTTCTTATACCTACCTATCAGAAACTCTGCCCACCTTTTTTGATAACGACTTTTATACTCTACTAGCTGACGCCGCGCGGTTTTACCCGCGTGGTTTCCGTTCCCGTCTCGATAATATATAGCCTATAGCCTTCCTCGATAAATGGGCTATCTAACACTGAAAGAATTTTTCAAATCGGACCAATAGTTCCTGAGATTAACGCGTTCAATCAATCAAACAAACAAACTCTTTAGCTTTATAATATTAATATAGATGTATTATGCCAATGTAAGACCACTTACAAATTTCTATTACACGAAAACATGTGAATATTTTTTTTTTATTGATTGACTGATTTCTTTTGTTGAGAGCTCTAAAGAGAGGACATTTCCATGACGTACCAATTTGTACGAGAATTTTAGTAATTGAAGTTTATTTTCTGCGCTGCAGGCACATGAACTTATTGGATGGTGAGTGGCTAGCATTCGTAGTTTTCTAATTCAGAAAAAAATATATATTTGATACGATGTCGTGTAGAAACCGAAAGGGGTGTGTATTTTCGCCTAACCAGTTAGCCCGCTTTCATCTTAGATTGTATCATCACTTACCATCAGTTGAGATTGTAGTCAAAAGCTAACTTGTAAAGAAAATAAAATCCCTAAAGATAATAAATATTTATAGAAGGAGAGTGAAGCTTGCACTAAAACTGGAGAAAACGGTTTTTTAGAGGGTTAACTTACCTACTACAAAAATCGTATACGAGATTCAAATTAATGTTGCCAACCCTATCTATTGGTCAACGGAATAAATTCGCCCTTAATTGAGTCGTATTTCCATAAAAAAGGCTCCATTTGAAAATTATACTATGTAAATATTTCATGCATAGTAATACTCGCAGATCACACAGCATAATCTGTGGGGCATTTACATACTGGGGTCATATCGACGTGGCAGCTGTACTGGAGGACTAGACGCGTTGCCATTACACCAACATGTTTCACTGTATTACGCGAATGTGTCATTAATAAAAATAATTTTAAGAGTTCTTTGTGATAGAGTTGGTCTATTCATCATCATCATTGCATCCCATATTCGGCTCACTGTTAAGCACGAGTCTCTCCGGAACGAGAGGTTTTGTTGTTGTTTAACTGTTGGCTTAAGAAAATGACATATTGTCGACCAGTAACGTCGAACCGGAGCTCAGTAGCGGCTGCATTGTTAACTTTATCTCTTTATATGCATTGTGTAGTTAAACTTGAAAACTATATTATACTTCACCATTTTCACGTATTGATTCTTCTTTTTAAAGGCCTCTCCATTAGCGAAGGTCGGCGGTCATCTTTCTAAATTTCTTTTTGTCCATGGCTAGACGTAAAGTTCTCCGATTGTCTTTATACCAGGCCACTTTCTTATACATCGTATCCAGGACTTCTTTATTCTACTTATTGATTGGGGTTTGAAAAAAAAATAGAAATAATCACAAAGTAGAAAAAAGCGAAATCTATGTGTATTTTCTGGTGGTATGATGTCCATTGGATTCGTAAGTTATTTACAAAAAAGTTTTTGGGCTCGTCCGGGATTTGAACCCGGGACCTCTCGCACCCTAAGCGAAAATCATACCCCTAGACCAACGAGCCGGTGCGTGTAATGACGAAAAATAATATTACTTTAATCTTATGACTACCTTTCACTTTTGTCTTTCGTTATAAATTATGATAATCAAGGTTTATTGGTACTATTAAATTGTAAATTATTATGGCATTAACTCTATCAGCAACTTGCTTTGGGTATCAACTTCATTCATTGGTGTATATATACATACATATATAGGTTGATAATAATAATAATGTAAGATTGTAGTCAAGGCTCAGACTAATTAGATAAAGACCTGCCTCGCAAGACATTATTTTTCTGTCAACGTATATGATCAACGATCTTATGCGATTATAAACACTGTCTCTAAAGAATCGATGTTTCATAGTTTAAAATCGTGTCCGTCGGTTAAAAACCTCCGTAAAAATACCTTTTTATGTAGTTATATGGTGTAAAAAACGAACAAAAACTGCTAGTTTAGTTTAAAATATGTATGAAATCTTCGTTCGTGAATTTGGGTGCGATACTAGGTCCTTATGTATTTAGTCTGAGAGTCAAGGGCTAACTTGTAGACAATAAAAAAAAAATGTCGTGCAATAATTGTTGATATTACTGTTTCACATGACGATAATCTGGATGAAGCTGAAAAAGAAAAAGTATCAAAGTACTTGGACTTTGCTCACGAGATTACCGCCATGTTGAATGTTGAGTCAACTGTTATTGTTTCGATAGTTGTTTCAGCCAATGGTCTTATAGCGAAAAGCTTCGACCAACATCATAAGAACTTGACTGTTGGATCATGAAGGCAGAAGGCAGTGATTCTTGAGACGGCGCGTACTGTGAGGATCCACCTCACTCTGGAGCCCTGACCACAGGTTGCTTGGGCACTCAAAATGTCCTGCACCGGGAGGGTTTTTTTTATAAATATTCAACAGTGTTTTTGTATTATATTTTTATATTAACATTGTTAAAAATTAAAAAAAAAGATAAATAAATAAATGAAAAAAAAAATAATGGACGATTTTCCACTTTACATAGGAAGTACAATTTGTTATTTTATATGATAACTAGCAGACGCACGCGACTTCGTCCGCGTGGAATGTCAATGTAAACTTTCCAAACCATATTTCACCACTTTAAGGGTTGAATTTAAAAAATTCTTGAATCACATTTCGTATTTTTTTCATGATTTATGTACAAACTTTTAAAACCTTTAAAATTTAAAAAAAAAAAACTTTCATTTTTATAGTTACAAAAGGACTTTCTACACAAACTTTCAACCCCTATTTTCATCCCCTTCTATATTGAAAAGTACCCTATGTTTTGCTTCAAGGTCCCATTTACCACTTTACCAAAATTCATCTTAATCGATTCAGCCGTTTAGCCGTGAAAAGATAACACACACACACTTACTATCGCATTTATAATATTAGTATTGATAGTAATTATAATCTTAGATAATTAATATTTTTAAAAAAGCAACTGTAAAGTTTATTCTGGCCGGTTCTTCTCCGCGGAGTTAAACTTGCAGACGTATCAAAAGTGATTGTAAATTTAGCTTACTTGAGATAAGCGAATTTTGATTTTTATTTGATTTTTGGACTAACGTGGTTTGCTGGTAGGGTAGAGTAATAAATACAAAAATATATTACACCAATTTTATATTCAATTTATTTTAACATTAACCACATTTCTGTAAGTAACATTCTGTACATTTATTATTTACATCGGCATCATAATTAATATCTTATTAAATACATTTACTACACTTTAAAATATTTCTTTATACAACCCATATATTTCGTAATTTACATATTCCTAAACATACGTTTTATATCTAAAAAATAACTATGTAACAAATTTTACTTAAAGCTTTATTATTGCAAAGAAAATTAAATTAATTAATAGCTACCTAAGCGTATTCATTTAAAATTGTTGGTGGGTGCAATAAAATTAATAATCTATAAAATATAATAAATAAAATGTTAGTACAGAAACTATAACTAGGTTTATTTACGCTCAAAAAATTGCAGCTCAATTTTGTTCGTCGTTCGCAAAGTCATATTGCTCAATAACGTCCTCTATCTTCCAATGAAAATCATATTAAAATCGGTTCAGCCAGAGATTAGCCCGGACAAACAGACAGACAGTTTTTTTTAGTTTGGTTTTGTTTTAATATCGTGTAAATCACAATATACAGAAATTTCAATTTTATTTATATACCGGAAAAATCCTTGTTTTGTGAATTAATTTTTCCCGCGGACGAAATCGTCATCTATTAGTTGAAAACTAAAATTATTATTAATTGAGAGTTCTTTATGTCGAAGTGGAAATAAGTTGAAAACTTTGTCGTCGGGAAAACTGGGCCACGGGCCACAGAGCGACAACGGTTTTTCTTATTAATGGCCCGTTATAAATCCCGCCAATAACTCTCCCCCAACGGTTAAAAGTGGGTTCCTTTTACTAATGGGTTAATTAAATCTAAAATTATTATTATTAAATTAAGTCCCAGCGAATCTATGGTACGTTGAAGTAAGTACTTGCATTTTTGGTTAATATGGAGTTTAAAATTATTCGATACTTATAATAAAAGTGTAACTAAAACATGTCAAATTCTGTATATTGAAGAAATTTTAATTTCAGTATTATTCTACTGCCCCCTGAAAGTCTCAACTCGATCATCATCGTCGCCTAAGTTGAAAAATTGTGATATTTTGACTTATAGTGATATCGTGATATATGACAAAATATTTGACTATATATATGATAATATATTGGTATTTTTATTAAAAGAAGAAAAAAAGATTCCCGGGAGTTTTGAAATTGGAACGTTTTGTGGGGTGATTTGAAAATGGGCAAACTTCTTGGTAAACTTAACCAAGAAGTTTGCCCATTTTCAAATCACCCCACAAATGTCCCAGGTAATCCTATGTAATTAACTAGGTAGCTGGAGTAATAAATTAATTAACATTACATATTTTGAGAATTTGTTTATGTATTTAAAAATTAAACGAAATTAAAACAACTTGTAGGTATTGATGTTTTTTCGTGATTACAATTTTTACACAAAAACACCATACAAAATATTGAAATTAATTTATATTTTTTAGAGGTCGAACAGTCAATAACAATAATAATTAGACATTTACACATTTAATAGTTATCTAGTACAAGTTATTACCTAGTCCTACAGTACTCATATTATACCAATTCTACTGTACTTTAATCTTTATACTATTTACAATATTTATTTATAGTAATTAACAGCGTGACATTTAATTATTACAAATCCCTATATATAAAACTAAACAAAATTAAGTTTAAATAATTTACAGTAAAAAATTACACGAATCATTTATTTAATACACAACCTATACTGTTATATATATATAAACCTTCATATATTTTATACTTTGAGCTTATACAACGTTTAATTAAACTATGTTTATAAATAACATAATATTATTGTTATACACAATCTTATGAGTATTACAATAAGAATTAAACTAACATTAAAATCTATTTACAGTTAAAATATTTAATTAGTACACAACCAATAATAATAATAAATTAATTGTTAACATAATGACAATTTTTTATTAAACTAGCAATCGTTGCTCTGGGTGTTTGACAGACAACACAGATACGTAATTTTTTATTTTATAAAGTTAAAAGATAGTCTGTGGTGCCTAACTTGGAGCTTCTATAAAAACACATTATGTCTCAGTCACACACACACACACACTGAAAATCTTGTTTGTTATTTGTCTTTTTCTACCACTGGGTACGCTGCAGTAGGGTAAATGCGTCATCAGATATCTCGTGAAGAGCAAAACATGTCGACGAATAGCGGCATCGAAAATATACTCAATTAGTTCTTTCTTTTAGTCCACCTCAATGAAAGAGAGAGCGATATCTTTGTAGAGTTTAGGGTGAAAATTGAACCGACTTCAAAGATGAATTACTCTAACAATCGAGACAACATTGTATCTATTATGTCCTTTCTATTAGATCGGTTTGAAGGTGCTATGCCAAACAGGCTTTTAAAGTTTAAGTTGTTTTCTGGCACCGCCTTCAAACCAATCAGTAGAATGGACATAGGTGCAATGTTATTTTTCACTTTTTAGAGTAATGCATATTTGAAGGCGGTATTTTTTTTGTTAAAAAAGTTTTATTTTCTGTTTTTAGTGTGCCCTAGTAAAAAAATATACAATTATTAAATATGAGAGTTTTCGTACAAACGTGTTTTTTTATAGGTAACTGGCAGAACCTCGAAGTTTCACCCGTACAGTTCACATTCCAGTAAGAATACAGCCACAAAATATAGCTTATGCTACTCTTCGATAATGTAGTTTTCTGATTTTTCAAATCGGTTTATTAAATTTGAATTTATTTGTTACAGTCAAAAATGCAAATCTTTCCTCTTTATAATATTATATTTCAATTTAAATATAAATAATCTTTCCTCTATTTTATAGGTGAGCGAGTCAGACTCATGCTTTGCAAGTTTATTTCTTCAAGGCCGTTATTGGTCGACAATACGCTTTTCTTTTCACGAAATATATCGTTAACGCATACCAGGCCCACCGATTTAGGCGTAAGAGTAAATCTTATGAGCATCCAAGGGCTATGAACAGTGCAGGATCTTTCTGAACGCCTTCCTGAACTCAGGGTTGAAGATGGTGTATATGACGGGGTTGAGGAAGGAGTTGATGTAGCCCAGCCAGGTAGTCAGCATGAACACCGTGACGCCGGGGGAGTAGTCGAAGCCGAACTTGGTGCAGATGGCATCCAGCACCGAGCAGGTGAAGAATGGTGCCCAGCAGAAAAGGAAGACGCCTGTTGACAACGAATTATTATTTTTTTGATACATATAATAAATGCTTGAAATCTACATGCTAAAATTAAAATAAAATATTTTTAACAAAAAAATTTAACCGACTTCAAAATCACAAAAATAAATTAAAAAGCGAAAAATACCATGGCAACACAGTAGTACATTAACTAAAGCCGATTAAATCATAAACCTTTAGGATTTAAAGACTTTTTTAAAGTCGATTAAAAAACATGCCTGTTGTAAAATTATGAGATTGAAGTGTGTTTTCGAGCGCGAAATTTATTTCTTTTACTTTCTAATTCGCGCGTCATTTTCATTAAAAGTAAACACGTATTTTTTATTACCCGACTGCGTCAGAAAGAGAGTAATGTTTTTCAAGCGTATGAATGTGTGTATGTGTGTATGTTTGTATGTGTGTATGTTTGTATGTGTGTATGTTTGTATGTGTGTATGTATGTCTATTTCTTTGGCACACCCTATAGCCCAAACGGCTGGGCGGTTTTTGTTATATGAGGTGTCATTGTGGTAGTGGCATAGGCTAAATAAATTTTCAAAATGGCTCCCGTAACTTAAAAAAGATAGGGGGGTGGGTAAGTTTTTTACCTTCAATATGGGTATCAAATGAAAGGTCATAAAAAATCCATTTCGAAAATATATATTTTTTTATATAATATATTGTTTTAACAGAAATTATCAAAAAGCGTACCAATTATATTGGGACCATCAAAGTAAAATGTATTCAAGTCAGGAATGACATTGTCTGGTAGTTAGTCGTATTTAAAAAAAAATTCTTTCTTAAAGAAACTAAATAGTCTGAAAAAACAATATTATTAAAAAAACAAAAAACCCGACTGCATAAGCGTAATGAACTATCACAATATCTATATATAAAGTTCTGACTAAATTCCTTGTGGTGTTGCTCAGGCGGGGACAAAAAATACTTTATAGTAGGTACGTCTTTGCCGGTAGGGTGGTAAGTGGCCACGGCCGAAGCCTCCCACCAGCCAGACCTGGACCAATTAAGAAAACCTCAATTGGCCCAGCCGGGGATCGAACGCAGGACCTCCGTCTTGTATCTCTCCGTGCATACACCTGCGCCACGCAGGTCGTCAAACTTCTTACGGTTTGTCATCGCATGCGGCAACATAAAGAATTTAGTCAGAACTAGAACCGTTTGCGTTTGATAAAGCCTATGCTTAGCAGTACAAAATCATCAGATGATGTAATAAATATGATGCTGATGATAAAAATCCCAAGTATACTGTACCCAGAACAATGGCTAAGGTCTGCGTGGCTTTCTTCTCCTTCTTGGCAAAGGACTTGGCTCTAAGCTTGCCGGCTCTGTTGGCACGGAAGATGGTGAACCTGGCCGCGGAAGCTGCTGATCTGAACCTTCGGCGAGGAGTGGAGATGAGGGAGCTGTTGCTGAGCCGGCTGAGCTTCTTTCTGTTAACACATATTTAAATTGTCTTTATTACGGCTAATATCCGACGTACAAGACTTCGTCCGCTGATTTTTTTTTTATTCTTTACAAGTTAGCCTTTGACTACAATCTCACCTGATGGTAAGTGATGATGCAATTTAAGATGACATCGGACTAACTTGGTAGGAGGAGGATGAAAATCCACACCCCTTTTCGGTTTCTACACGACATCGTACCGGAACGCTAAATCGCTTGGCCGTACGTCCTTGCCGGTAGGGTGGTAACTAGCCACGGCCGAAGCATCCCACCAGCCAGACCTGGACTCATTAAGAAACCTTAATCGGCCCAGCATACCACTGCGCATCGGAAACCGTCATTTACAAATACCGCGAGAGTCGTGGATTTTTCCCGTATAGTAAGTTGCCCATATTATGTTGTTTTATAAACTCCTTTACCTTCTAGTGAAAGCCTGACAAACAATTTATTGAGAGTGATAGCTCAGTGGATATGACCTCTGCCTCCAATTCCGTATAGTGTAGGTTCGGGGCATGCACCTCCAAATTTTCAGTTGTATGCATTTTAAGAAACTAAATATCACGTCTTTCGTGAAGGAAAAATTTCGTGAGGAAACCTGCATACCAGAGAATTTTCTTAATTATCTGCGTGTGTGAAATCCGCATTGGGCCAGCGTGGTAAACTATTGGCTTAACCCCTTTCATTCTGAGAGGAGACTCGAGCTCAGCAATGAGCCGAATATGGGTTGATAATGATGATGATGATTGTCAGAGAGGATTTAGGTCTTTGCTTAAAAAGTGTTAACAGCTTTAAAAAAGATTGTTCGTTTCTTTAAGCCCTCAATTATTATTTGGTCTGCAACTGAAGTAGCAAGAAATATTGGGTGTAAAATTTTTATTGACTGAACACAGCTGGTGTAGCAATAAAAACAGTATATTTCGTTCGTTTCTCGAAACCACGCCGCCACGGCACAGTTACGCCACGTTATACCACGTTATAATATCTAGTTATGCCACGTTATATCTAGTTATGCCTCCATCTGGCGAGTGGCGAGTGATTTGAAGGAGCGGAATGGGGACCACTTTTCCGAATAAATTCATCCGTAATTGAGGGTTCTCTATAAAACGCGCTCCATTTGTGAAGCCTTTTGTGAAACCTTTTGTGAAGCTTTCATCTTCTATACGTAAGTAAAAATATTTAACTTGAGTGATTGACTGACTGACTGATTTAAAGTTAGGGGGTTTAAAAGTTTTGAGAGTAAAGAAAGGGGATGGAATCATTGTGATCTGCATCATAATTCATTAAAATCAGTTTCGCGATTAGGCGCGTCTACGAACTATTTAATCACTTCACTTTCACTAAATAAAGCAAATAAAGTAAGTAAGTGACAAAACATATGTTGTAATTATCCTACAATTAGCAGTAGCTGGTGAAACCGGTCCCTAAACTGCTAATATGAGTGGTTCAGTACTGAGAGATAATGCGCTGGCAGCATTATCTCGCAGATAGTATCAGAAGGGACTCGATTACTATGGCTCTTAGCTCGGTCCGGTTCTCATCCCCTCCATTAGTCGTCCTCTCACTAATAGACTAAGAGCCAGCGACAGCCAGACATTCGTCATTTTTTTATTAAACGCAGGCTTAAAGAAAGCTCTTACTTTGTTATAGATAACGACTAGCTGACGCCACGTGGTTCCCGTTCTCATAGAAATACGGGGATAATATAGCCTTCCTCGATAAATGGGCTAACTAACACTGAAAGAATTTTTCAATTCGGACCAGTAGTTCCTGAGTTTAGCGCTTTCAACCAAACAAACTCTCCAGCTTTATAATGTTAGTATAGATAAAAAAGCGTGGTATTGATTACACTATACGATTGTTTAATTTATTAGATCAATTTGTAAAATGGTGAGAAACAATTAAAAAATTGGTTTGTTATGGGCTCTTCTCAGATCAAAGTGTGCTTGGAATCCTCGTAACTTTAATTTTAAATTATCGACTAATTATTATTCTACTAATATTAAACACGAAAGTTTGTATGGATGTTTGTTACTCTATAACGCCGCAACTACTGAACCGATTTGGCTGAAATAACGAAGATGTGGATTAACACATAGGCTATTTTTTATCCCGAAAATTCATGGGTTTTATGAGACTTGCGAAAAACCCAATTCCACGCCAACGAAGTCGCGGGTGTCCGATAGGGCCTCTTATCTGACGTTTCGAATGTGCTTGTAAACTAAGCCTAATGGAAATAAATTAATTTTGACTTTTGACTTTATTAAAGCTGAAAGTCAGCCCATGCTCCTACCATATGTAAGTACGGTAGCTCATTATGGAGTTTGGACCTTGATTACTTTGTGAGGTTTCAAGTATCAAGAACCTCAACCGTCTTAGAGTACAGTATTTTTTTTTCCACGGCATAATATGAGAAATTATTTCTCCAGTCACCAATCACTTAGCTTCGTGGCAACCCTTCGAAGAACACTACTCTAGCGAATTACACTTTATACTCAGACGGTTGATGTTCTGTCTCCTTGAAACCTATTACCTCCCAAAGTAAACACGGTCCAACCTCCACAAGTGGTTACCTTAGTTACCTATGGCATGAGCACGAGCTGAAAACTTTCAACTTTTATAAAATGACGAAGGTCTGGGAGTCGCTTGCTCTTCATCTATAACACGAGTGTGGCGGGAGTCGGGACATATTTTAGGAGCTTCGACGAAGCTGCGGACATATTTTACTTAAGCTCGTAGATGCGTTGTTTGTAGAGGTTTGTAGGTACTGCAGTCAGTGAGTGTTTATTGCTTATAGAGCTTTTTTGAATTCCGATGTTTATAAAAAAAATTAATAAATCCGACTTTAAAATCACAAACATGTTTGTACTAAACTAAAAAGCGAAAAATAACATTGTACTATGTGCTACCTTCTGATCAGTTTGAAGGCGGTACCAAGTTAGTGTTGTGTCAATTAAAATCGTATCTGAAAGAACTGTCTGGAAATCCAGTTAAAATCTTCATGATTCAAAACGGCTTGAATGAATACCTCACTAACTTGGTAACTATTAATAATTTTATACCGGGTGACCGTCTATCACCCGGTATAAAATTATTAGACAAAATCTGTATTACATTATTAGATAAAATCTACATAAAATGGTTTCGATAAAATCTATTTACAAAAAATTGTTTGTCAAAAATCTGTATTCTATTATTTCACCGCGGCTAGTTGCCTCGACTGGTGACAGAAGGGCTGGCTCATTTTTTTGCGCAAAGGATCAGCCTGGCTGTCCAGCGCGGAAATGCAGCCAGTATTCTTGCTACCATTCCACGTGGGCATGATTTGTATAGTTATTAGGATAACTTAGCTTAAGTTCCTTATTGTATTCTTTCTCAATAATAAAAAAAAAATATTTGATAAAGTCTACTTGTTTGTAATTGTTTGACAAAATCGGCATTAAGTTAATTGATAAAATCTCATCATCTCCTTACCCTTATCCCACTTAAGTGGGGTCGGAAAAATATGTCAATCTTTTCCATTCGTCTCTATTATTCGTCAACTCATCATCCACTCCTTTTACACACATGTCCTCTTTCACACAATCCAACCATCTCTTCTTTGGCCTTCCTCTCCTCTTATGTCTTTCCACTTGCACATTCAACATTTTTCTAGTAATATGACTTTCCTCCCTACGCATTACATGTCCATACCAAGCTAACCTTCTACTCCTCAATTTTTCTGTCACTGGCGCCACCTTCATTCCTTATTTTATCTATTCTTGTCACACCACTCATCCATCTCAACATACGCATTTCGTTCACATGCATTCGTTTACTATCAGTCCCTTTCACCGCCAAACATACTGATCCATACAGCACGACAGGTCTTACAACCGTTTTGTATATTTTACCCTTAAGTCTAAGAGTATATTTACCCTTAAGTCTAATTGATAAAATCTACTTATATAAAATATTTTAACAAAATCGGCATTAAATTGTTTGGTAAAATCTACATGAAGAGCACTGAAGCTGCAGACAAAAGCTAACACCTAACAACTGTAATAGCTTCATTAAAAACATTATACAAAACATACAGTCGAAGTGAAAAGCTCTTTAGAAGTCGATCAAAATATAAATGCGTCCAATTAATAACCGCCAATTTCTCTTTTGAAAACTAAGTCCATCTGCTTGATTGATTGAATGAAATATGGCCGACCCGGGAAATGTTTTTACGGAAAATATGTCCCCAGTGAGCCGGAACGAGGTTACTTGCTCCCGTAATGCCGCTCCGGACCGAGACCACTTTATCCCTTACATTAGTGCTCGTAGCACACTAACAACGTTACACGCGCGGATGAAACGCTGTGTGAAACTCTTTCGAGCTGCAAATCTACTTCTACAGTCTACACTAATATTATAGAGGAAAGATTTGCTTATTTGTATGTAATGAACTAAATAAAAACTACTGGACCGATTTCAAAAAATCTTTCGTTAATAGAAACTACATTATCAGGGAGTAACATAGACTATATTTTATCCCCGTATTCCTATGGGAATGGGAAGTACGTGGGTGAAACCGCGAGGTTCTAGTGTTCTATAGTATATTAAAAGTGAAAGGTCACTCATCACGAAATATCGAAACCGGGTGTGATTTACAAAGTTGAAATTTGGCAAAGAGGTAGTTTAT
The DNA here is from genome assembly GCF_947172395.1 of Bicyclus anynana. Taxonomy (NCBI): domain Eukaryota; kingdom Metazoa; phylum Arthropoda; class Insecta; order Lepidoptera; family Nymphalidae; genus Bicyclus; species Bicyclus anynana. The sequence continues at coordinate 15,179,794 of NC_069098.1, forward strand.
AGTTAGTAGACGTCTATTAGGAACGAATTTGGACATAGGGCCTGATTAAGAAGGTCTAAAGGCGGACGAAGTCGCGGGCCTCCGCTAATGTGGCCTTGACGGCCGAGTGGCGCAGGGGGTAGTCGATTCCTTATTTTAACTAGACACCTGGCTACCAAACACATCCATACAAACATTTGTACTATGTTTGTATGGTATGGTATGGTATTTCATTCGAGCCAAGTCGTACATTGTATCTAAATAAAATGTAATTTATATTACACTGTTTTATTCAGATTCGAGCTTGCAATATCGCCCTAAAATTTTCAATTTATATCATAATGTACTATTTATTATCTATATTTACAATATTTCGTTTTAACTTTCAACCGGCTCGTTGGTCTAGGGGTATGATTTTCGCTTAGGGTGCGAGAGGTCCCGGGTTCAAATCCCGGACGAGCCCAAACACTTTTTTATTTGTTTTGCAAAAAAGTCATTTATTTTTGTTACAATAGTACTGTTTTATTTATTTTATTTTATAACAAATTATATTATATAAACTATAAACTTATTCATCACATAATAAGTACTATAAACAGGTAAAGAGTGTCAGTTTGTGTGTTTGTGAGTTTGTAGGTTGAAGCAGTTATTCTTTGGATCTACAGAACCGATTTTAAACATTCATTAACCGTCGTAGTTAACCGGTGACTGTCGTAGGCCATTTTAAAATGAAATGAGATTTATTGTTAAGAAAGTCGCTTTACAAGTACCTACAGAAGACCCTAAAGTAAGTTTAAATAACTTGTGTGTCAACATCATAGATCCTAAAATTTCATTCCCGTATTCCCATTGGAACGGGTACTACGCGAGTGAAACCACAGGGCGTCTGTTAGTCTTTATATTATTAAAAATATAATTTTTATCAATCTTATCATTATCAGTTTTACAATCCAAAGGAAAGCGAAGTTTTTATCGTTTGTAATACAATAAATATTTTATGGCTCAGTTTACGATATTGATATTACAATCGTAGGTACATAAAGTAAAGCTGTGCCGTAAAATCTGATTACTTATTGACTAGATAAACGATAACTATGCATTGAAAACTATTTATGACTGGTGATAATTCCTATAATAATAATCTTAAAATGATATTTTTCATTTTTAACCCTTACTCAAAAAAGGAGAGTAAGAAGGGAGATAGATAAGATAGTTTGTGGTACTTAAACGGTTGAACGGTTTTTTATTCTTTACAAGTTAGCCCTTGACTACAATCACACCTGATGGTAAGTGATGATGCAGTCTAAGGCTAACTTGTTAGGAGGAGGATGAAAATCCATACCCCTTTCGGTTTCTAGCGATCGTACCGGAACGCTAAATCGCTTGGCGGTACGTCTTTGTCGGTAGGGTGGTAACTAGCCACGGCCGAAACCTCCCACCAGCCAAAATTTACATGCGGTTTCTTTGATTTGAAAGCCGGTTTTGCAATGATGATTCGTAGACATGTTTTATCATAATCAGTTAAGCCATTTAAAAGGGCATGCACCTCCTACTTTTTAGTTGTGTGCATTTTAACAAATTAAATATCACGTATCTCAAACGGTGAAGGAAAACATCGTGAGGAAACCTGCATACCAGAGAACTTTCTTAATTCTCTGCGTGTGTGAAGCCTGCCAATCCGCATTGGGCCAGCGTTGTGGACTATTGGCCTAACCCCTCTCATTCTGAGAGGAGACTCGAGCTGACTGAACCGAATATGGGTTGATAGCGTCATTTAAAAGATATGGTGGTGAAAGTGGGAATGAGCAACTGGATGTTTTTAAATAAAACCAAAACCTCAGTGGTATCAAATGAAAGAATTGATATAAAACACTTACTTAAGTTCTGGTTTCTTAGGTAACTCCTTCTCTTCTTTCTTCTTCTCCTCCTTAGGGGAGGGAGGGGGGGTGTGCTCCTTGTCCACATCCATGTTGGAGGGCGCGTAGCCGGAGTCGTTGTTCGTGTTGGGGTCCATCATAGGGATGGGGGAGGCGAGATTGGCCATGATACTGTGAACAACAAGCTTTAGTTTATTCCCATCCATTCATACCATAGCAATCTGAATAAAGAGATGGCATGGTCCACTTTCGTACTCGTCTCGAACTTTATAATTTTTTTAATCGATTTAAAAGGAGTAAGTTTTGATGCGTATGTGTCTTGTTTTATACATTGTAATATAGGTCCTCGTAGTCGTTTATCTATACCATTAGCCTAACCCATCTCATTCTGAGAGGAGACTGCTCAACACTGAGCCGAATATGGGTTGTTAATGATGATAATTGATGATGTGAGTGGGTTCAGTCACTCAGTGTGAGGTGCTCAGTGTGAGGTGCACAGTGTGAGGTGCTCAGTGTGAGGTGCTCAGTGTGAGGTGCTCAGTGTGAGGTGATCAGTGTGAGGTGCTCAACGCGAGGTACTTAGCGCGAGGTACTCAGTTTGAGGTGCTCAGTGTGAGGTGCTCAGTGTGAGGTACTCAGTTTGAGGTGCTCAGTGTGAGGTGCTCAGTGTGAGGTGCTCAGTGTGAGGGGCTCAGTGTGAGGTACTCAGTGTGAGGTGCTCAGTGAGAGGTGTTCAGTGTGAGGTGCTCAGTGTGAGGGGCTCAGTGTGAGGTGCTCAGTGTGAGGGGCTCAGTGTGAGGTGCTCAGTGTGAGGTGCTCAGTGTGAGGTGCTCAGTGTGAGGTGCTCAGTGTGAGGTGCTCAGTGTGAGGTGCTCAGTGTGAGGTGCTCAGTGTGAGGTGCTCAGTGTGAGGTGCTCAGTGTGAGGTGCTCAGTGTGAGGTGCTCAGTGTGAGGTGCTCAGTGTGAGGTGCTCAGTGTGAGGTGCACAGTGTGAGGTACTCACAGGCCAGTCTCTTCGACGACAGCAGCGAGCATGAATCGGGTAGAGCGCGTGTTCGCCAGCTCCTCTACATACACGCCCATCTCTGATCTGTCGAAACTGGAACAAGTTCATCATCGTCAGCATCATTATCATCACCATCATCAAAAAATCAAAATTTATTAATTTTAAGTACTTTTTAAAATTAATTTAAAAATTCCTTGTAAGGAATTTGTAGAAGAGGTAAACAAATCAAAGTTACCGACACAGACTCTTTACACGGCAGTACCCTTCTACCGAACCGGTGGTAGAGTAGTTTAGAATTTAAACTATTGTGTAATTATTTATTATTATTTATCGTTTCCATAAAAATACGGGAATAATATAGCCTAGCCTTCCTCGATAAATGAGCTATCTATCACTGCAATAATTTTTCAAATCGGATCATTAGTTCCTGAGATTAGCGCGTTCAAGCAAACAAACAAACTCTTCAGCTTTATATTACGAGTATGAATATAGATAGTTGATAACCGCTACTTTATTATGTGAATTTTGGATTTTTTCTAACCTACGGGAGTTCTTTATAGGAGGAGAAATTTAGGAAATTTTGTCTTAGCGGATGCCTTCGGCATAATAAAGCGCCAAATTTCAGAAAAATCTTTTTAGTGGATTGAACTGAGTGTTGATAGATCAGGGCTTTAGCCATGTCGCTTTTTTTCTACAGTCGCAAAAGCTACGCAAATTAAAAATGTATGTTAATGACAATTGCTACCGACAGGTCCCGTGATCAAGTTGTCGATCGGATCTATCATTTCCATACATTTTTTTAGTTTTCGAAGCATTTGTAGAAAGAGGATCGACGTGCCACACCACATAGCTAGAGGCCTTGTGTTTACTACGTCAAGTAGTGCGTCTCTTAAGAAACAATCGTGCGTTATTGCTAGCTTGCTAAAAACGGAGGCACACGATGCGTTGCGGCGTCGCATCGCAAAGATTTCACCGCATCAGCGGGCACACGAGCGGTGCGGCGCCGCAACGTTGTTATGTCGCAGCGACGCCGTAGCAGTGTTGGACGGTCTGTTAATCAAGTAATGTTGTGACGCATAGACAACTGAGCGGTGCCGCTCCGACGTCGCAACGTATTCACCCCTTCTCGCCTCGTCTCGGTGGTTGCAAGTCCGGTGCGGCGCCAGAGCGCATCGTGTCACATGCCGCAGATAGTTCTATATAAGACAGTTAGAGGTTCTCAGAAATCGTCGTTGTCGTTACTCTCGTCTGCTACAACACTCCTTGGTCTGCCCTAACGGTCGCCAATCCTACCAACAAGACTAGCCATCGTCAAGTGCAATGTATAGTACAAACATAGCTGGGCACCGTTAATCAAATAGTTAACTTCGTTAATCGTTAATCCGCTACAAAAAAAGTTAGCTTCGTTAAACGTTAAAGCGTTACATTCCGGAAGAATTAATTAACGTTAATCGTTAATCCGTTAATATGACTGGTTAATATTGCATTTTTATATCATTGTGTGAGATACCCATTGGTAAAATAAGGGTGAGCACTGTGGAAAAGTGCCATAAATTGTTTTTAGTTGATTTTATCTATAATTTTAAAATAGATATAGTAATTTGTTGATTTCTTTGAAAAAAAAATCATAATTTCTTACTTGTCTAAACCTGTTAATCGCGTCACGCTGTAATTAGTAGGCATTGGATTAACGACTAACGGGCTTCTGCATATTAACGGAAGTTAACGGGTCCGTTAACATTTTTAAAGTTAACTTAAAAGTTAATCCGTTAAGCAAAATGTTAACTTCGTTAATTAACGATTAACGGATTAACGAGTTGATGCCCAGCTATGAGTACAAATGTGGTTGCTGGTAATTTCACTGCCGTAATAAAAGTCGCAACCAATTTATAAGATGGTTTATAACCACAACATCAACTAGAGCACAAAGCTGGCTTAAACTAGTGATTGTAGAGTTAATGGTCCGTATCACAGCTGAGCTATTCAGACCGCTTTTCCGTTATTTTTGCGCCACTTAAGAAGTTTATCAAAACTTTCAGATTATTTTTAAAGCGTATAGTTTCTATAACTTCTATATTAATTTTTGAAAAAGAGGAGAGTTTTGATTAGGGTATATGTAGCGTAGGGTAGGGAATGAGTAGGGATAGGTGCATATAAGTCAAAACGAAACTTAACCGGGCCCGCTGGCTGGCTGGCTAATAAGCTTAAGACAAATTATTCTTTACAAATATTTATTATCGTCATACTTTTGGACTAAGAGTCTGCGAAAAACCAGATTTAGGGTTGAAAGTCTGTCATCCAATGCAGCTCCTACCATAGGAAAGTACAGTAGTCAATTATGGAGCTTGGACAGTGGTAGCTTTGAGAGACATAATCTTTTTAACAAAAAAATTCAACCGACTGCAAAATCACAAAAAAAAAACTAAAAAGTGAAAAATAATATCGTATGTGCTACCTTCTGATCACTTTGAAGGCGGTGCCAAGCCAGTTTCTGAAAGAATCACGGGAAACAACTGTATTAAATCCTAAAACTAGATGTTTTAAACGGCTTGAGTTAATGCATCACTGTGTTGGCATCGCCTTCAAAGTATTTATAATATATACTGTATACGGTTAGCAAAATCTACGTTAATTATTGCGATAATATTAGAATCAGGTTTTCACGTAATTGGAATTTAATTATTTACTGTTTAAATAAATAAGACTGTAAAAGGTTTCCACCATGCCGGACGTGGCGGCGCTCGACCAATAGGAAACGATAACGATATTGCTTTAAAATGGCGCGTAGGTGGTGCGCTTTACGAAGGAGTTAAGGCGCTCTGCCACTCTGTAGCCTGTTGGTTGAGTAGTTCAGTGTAATCAAGTTCTTGAAATGAATAGTCGTCGTCCATTTGTTAATTATAGTGAAATAGTGATCGTGATATAGAAGCTAGTGGGTGAGTTTATAGGAGAAAGGCCATTGCATTGTTAGTTACTTAGCTGGAAGGCAACACGAGTGGAGAAAGGGAGTATTTATTAACTGTAAAAGGATCCTTTAACCTTGCTACTAGTTACCAGCCCGCGGTTTCACTCTTGGCTGCCTTACTGCCGTACGCTAGTTTAATCTTGGTTTACATCTGATAGTATGAGCGCTATACTTGATCAAGTGTAATTAAAGGGTAGAACTGTAGTTGTAAGTTAAGTGATCGATTCGGTGATGATTGATAGTGTTACTTTGTCTATCTACCATCCTTGACACATAAAACTTAGAACCTGCTCTTAGACTACGGCTTCGCCGATATCAGAAGTGCAATATAGTCGATGCCCCGATATATATTATTGTATAGACTCATTCTGTATTATTATTTATTCTGTGGTTGTGCACAAGAAAGAGACGTACTCGTATACCTATACGCTCAAAACATAACCTTTCTTCGGCGAAAAGTCGGGATGAGTCGCTAGTTCGTGATACAGTTATATAAGATACCACTGAACCAGCAAAACATCGTTAGGTATCAAGAATTGGTCTAGGAGTAAATCGAGCGTGACGTTTACTGCCCGCCCAATAGCACAAATAGCACAAATAGTCTAAATGGAGAGTTAATTACGCGTCTAGTCTAGTGCGGCCAGAAGCTTTAACCATTAGTTTAGAGGACTTTACAACTTTTGGTTTAGTTTTGGTTTAAATTGCAACCAAAATAGGTGTAACTGTTTCTTAAACGCTCGACGCTAAAAATCTTGACAGCAGAAATTACTTATCTTTTTTTAAATGTAACATATGATTTAAAAAAAATACCATCTTCACCAAGTAACATATTTATGTACTAGTGGGCGCCCGCGACTTAATCCGCCCTTAGACCTCCTTAATCCGGCCCTGTCGGAAAATTCGATCTTAACGGATGTCTACAAACTATAAACTACCTCCCTGCCGAATTTCACCCTTCCACATCAAGCGGTTTACGAGATTTCGTGATGAGCGAGCTTTCCCCCGATTTCATGATGAGCGATTATCCCCGTATTTTTTTTTATTCTTTACAAGTTAGCCCTTGACAACAATCTCACCTGATGGTAAGTGATGATGCTATCTAAGATGGAAGCCGACTTACTTGTTAGGAGGAGGATGAAAATCCACACCCCTTGCGGTTTCTACATGACATCGTACCGGAACGCTAAATCGCTTGGCGGTACGTCTTTGTCGGTAGGGTGGTAACTAGCCACTCTCACCAGCCATACCTGGACCAGTTACGAAAATCTCAATCTTCCCAGCCGGGGATCGAACCCAGGACCGTCATGTATATTCACCGCCATACCACTGCGCCACGGAGGCCGTATTCCCACGGGAACGGGACTACGTAGGCGAAACCGCAGGGTTCCCGTCTTCTATGAGAATGTATTATTAGAAAGAAAGTGACTTTTTTGTTACGCTTTTATTCCTAAATCTTTAAACTGATTTTAATAAACATTTTACCTTCAAAGCTCAGAGAGTAATATAGGCTAAAAATTTTGATCCACCCAATATTCCAATGAACGGGAACTACTAGGGTGAAACTGCGTTGGCTAGCCATCATCTTCTAAGATAAGCTGAAATATCTTGCAGCGCTAAATTACCTCAAATCCACTGAAAATATAAAAATAGCTTCTTCACATCCACTTCACAGCTAAACCTGACATCGCGTTTTATTCCTCGATAGAGCCAAAACATAATCCCTCGGGAATACTGTCTCGACTTATTTATTCTATAAGCGGACGTTTTCTTGGCTTACTCTCAATTTATTACCACCCTGTAGACAGTGTTGGCCACTTATTTTGTGGCTTACCATTTGTGGGGGGGACATTCATTCCGACGCTAGCTTTTGCCAGATGCTTCCCGCATTTACTACACCAATCATATCGGAAAATGGGAATGTTGCTTACTTTCTGCGTAATGTTGGGAATGGCCTGCGAAAGGAATACTAATTTGATCTGTAACTTATTTGAATAAATTGCAATTTTCAGAGACGTTTATTCTCATAAAAGACTCAAGTATTGGATGAGAACATAATTACTAGTCTATCTGTATCTGTATACTCCGCCATTACATTTGGTTATATTTTTTTTATAAATTCTCATCATCATCATCATTATCAACCTATATTCGACTCACTGCTGAACTCGAGTCTCCTCTCAGAATGAGAGGGTTTAGGCCAATACCACCACGCTGGCCCAATGCGGATTGGCAGACTTCACTCACGCAGAGAATTAAGAAAATTCTCTGGTAATTGGTATGCAGGTTTCCTCACGATGTTTTTTCTTCACCGTTCGAGGCATATGATATTTAATTTCTTAAATGTTTATTATGTAATTCTTATCAGGTTAAAAGGCGTTTATTCTCATAAAAGACTTAAGTATGAGAAAATAATTTCTATTCTCTCTATATATTGTTACTTCGCCATTACATTTGGTTATATTTTTGTATTATTACTCACTCAATTTATTTATATTTGATTCTTATGTACTGAGAACACATAACTTATGAAAGTTTGAATTGTCTCAGAAGTAAGCCTTTATTCGTATGTATGTAAAACTTATATTTTTGTGGAGGGAGCATTTGACGAGGCCAGACAGGTGAACTAAATATTTAAGTAGGAATTCTTCTACCTAAGTTATCCTGTTTGTATTTTCTAAATTGGCTCAGTTCTGTTTTGGTGGGGGACATCGGCCGAGGCTAGTTAACCACCCTGCCGCCAAAAACGTACGTATGGGTGTAGTATAACCTTGTACCTTTACTAGGTAAGCTCGCAGCCACCTTGATTTGCATCAACATCAGATGAGATCGCAGATCAAGGGCTAAGACCTTGTCCAGAAGAGGCGAATTCATACGCGCGTTGTTGAAGTACTAGACATAGCATCCACAAGCAACGCGCGAATTCAATATACGCGCGTAAATCGCGTGCACTACGCCAGATTCTCGACTCGCGCGTGATTCGCGCGTATTGCGCGCGAGTCGAGATACTAGGGACGCCTTGTTGCGTCCAGTTAACGCGCGAACTCTAGAGCGAGTGCACGTTCAACTCCTTGTTTCGTATTGAATTCCTCCCCAAATGCACGCGCGTTGGTACGCACCTTGGGGACGCAACGGTCACGTAATACGCGCAAGAGAATCGCGGCGAATTCGCCCTTTCTGGACTGAGCCTAACTTATCATTAGACTAGTGAACGCACGCGACTTCGTCGAGTCGTCGGAATTCAGTTTTTCACAAATCCCGCGGGAACCATGAATTTTTCTGGGATAAAAATTAGACTATGTGTCAATCCAGAGTAAAATCTATTACCATTTCAAATTTCAGATAAATCGGCACAGTAGTAGCGGTATTAAAGAGTAACAAACACCCATACAAACTTTCGCGTTTATATTAGTAGGATATAAAAAAAAGTGTGCGTCTCGAGACGCTTGACATTGGTCATAGCTTAAACCTGCAACCGTATACGCGAGAGAAAGGGAAGCCAGACAGCGTGGCACCGTAACGCGTTACGAAACGGCTTTAAAAACAACTTACTTATCATCGTCATCGTCGTTGCTGCCCGAGGCGGTGTTGGTCGGTCGGTCGGGCTCGTCGGCGAAGCGTTGGGTCTGCGCTATGTTCTCTATGACCACCGCAGCTGTACCGCTGGACACAGCACAGGTCACCGCTGACGCAGTTTTCTTCGCAACTCGTTGCTTCTTTGCGCGTTGTCGGATGGCCTGGTAGTGTTCCCAAAAAAGTTAAATGTATGTAAAAAGACAAACAAATGCTCTGACATAGAGCACAGATATTTTTACTGTGCATAGAGAGTGAAAACCTGTGAATAGGTTTATCATATAGATCTATTAGGTACTCTGTACCTGCTCTTAAGTCTATGGTTTGTCATGTTTTGGTTAGGAGTTCAGGTTACTCTTAAAAAAAAATGTCTCCAATTTAATAAATTGGCCAATGAGTAAACCGAACATCAATAAGTGGTTCAATTAGTTTCCAAGATTTGACCTACATAATCACTTGTTTTACAAATGTTTTACTTATGAAGTCACAAAGCATATGACTCTTTACCCTTTCCTGAGATTTCCAAACAAATGTCAACAAAATAATGTGTTTCCTTATCCTACAAACATTCCACCTCACGATTTCTACAATAACGTAAGATTCTTGTGCTTATACTGTTCTAACATTCTTTGTGTTTTGATTTGCAAACAAACATGAAATAGAAAGATGGAGAATGTTTTTCCTTTTTGAACAAACATCCATCTTATTACCTTTTCTACTGGAATTATAGTTACCGTTCAGTTTTGTTTGTATCTCAGTTAACATACGAGTAGTTATAAATATAACTTATGAGCCGAGAGCTGGTCGACATTTTTGGATAGGTATTTGAGCCGTGTGACCTCTGCCTCTGATTCCGGTGTGGGTTCGAACCCGGTCCGGGGCACGCACTGCCAACTTTTCAGTTGAGTGCATTTTAAGAAATTCAATATCACGTTTCTCAAACGTTAAAGGAAAGACATCGTGAGGAAACCTGCATACCAGAGAATTTCCTTAATTCTCTGCGTGCGTGAAGTCTGCCAGTTCGCATTGGGCCAGCGGGGCCTATTGGACTATTGGCCTAACCCCTCTCATTCTGAGAGAAGACTCGAAGCTCAGCAGTGAGCCGAACATTGGTTGATAACGATACGACGATACGACGACTTGAGGTACTTACGTTAAAAATGTGGGTTTTTTGTTAAATATCTTTCTATAAACGGTAAAAATAATAAATGGACCAGATTATTATTTAGTAGGTAGTCTTTGAGTTTTTGAGAGGTACAGGTCTAGTTAGTTAGTTTTTTTTTTTTTAATTCTTTACAAGTTAGCCCTTGACTACAATCTCACCTGATGGTAAGTGATGATGCAGTCTAAGATGGAAGCGGGCTAACTTGTTAAGAGGAGGATGAAAATCCACACCCCTTTTAGATTCTACACGGCATCGTACCGGAACGCTAAATCGCTTGGCGGTACGTATTTGCCGGTAGGGTGGTAACTAGCCATGGCCGAAGCCTCCCACCAGCCAGACCTGGACAAATTAAGAAAATCTCAATCTGCCCAGCCGGGGATCGAACCCAGGACCTCCGTCTTGTAAATCCACCGCGCATACCACTGCGCCACGGAGGCCGTCAAAATCAGGTCTAAATACTTACCTTAAAATGTCCATTAGCTCTCGGAATATTAGCTGCAGTTGAAGTCAGTCTATCTTCTAAATAGGAAATTGCGGTAGATGCGTATCTGAAGCTAACGTCCGAAAAATATTCCAAGAGGAAATTCGAAAAGGTATCTCTACGTGACCGGGAGATAGAGTAATAAAGGGAAAATCTTTACGGGAAATCGAAAATCTTACATTTACATAATAAACATTAGCATACAAAGTATCTAGGTAGCTATCGCGTGTTTTGGACAATGTATTTTCGGAGTATTCTTTGTTAAACGCAAAAAATGATTAAGCCTCATTTACTTCCCGTTCAAATTGTGGGAAATTTTTAAGAGTAGCGTTTTATATTGAAAATTTTGTTTGTTATTACAGGCTGAAATTGTTATTTAAGAACTAAAGCTTGAAACAGTAATAAAAACAAATTAATTTTTTAAAAGTTTTAATAAAGGAAAAATCTTACTGTGAAATATAGCACTATAAGCAGTATAATAAAATTTGCCCAGGAGTATGAAGAATAATTGTACCAAGTTTCGTTAAAATCCGCCGAGTAGTTTTTGTTTCTATAACGAAAGACAGACGGACAAAAATTTTTTTTATTGATTGCATTTTTGGCATCAGTATCGATCACTAATCACCCCCTGATAGTTATTTTGGAAATATATTTCATCTATATAATTGACCTCTCTACAGATTTATTATAAGTATAGATAGAATAAGATAGATAAATAACAGATAAGGGTATGTATTTTTAATGTCGGATCTTAGACTATAACGCTTTAGGTGTGCTGTAGCCTTTGACAGACAGGTAGACATAGACGTCAAAATTAAACAAAAGTTAGAAAACACGAAAACCAGTGCAAAGGATAAAAACACCCCTGTCGCGTCAGGGGTTAATAAAAAAATCTACAACAGAAATTGTTAGCTAAAATTTTACGTCATTGTCCCAAAGGTCATGTCTCTGCTCTGTTACAACATCAAAGCGAATCCTAAAAAGCTCCGGCTCGCAGCCATTACACGTTTTTGCGATTTAATCTGTGTTTTCATTCGTTTTTGTTCGGAAACAGAATTTTTCGGCGCGTGTTCACTTTTGGGTGTTCTTTTTTCAAAATCAAATGGGATAGGTATTTGGTAGAGTATTTTTAATCACTTCTACAACCGTTCAGTATGTTAAGCATGCGACTAATAACATATCTCGTGAAGAGAAATGGACAAAATGTCAACCAATTGCGGCAATTGCCCCATCTCTTTCGTCCCATCGCAATGGAAGAGATAGCGATATTTGTGCTGCTATTGGTTGAATACATAATGTTCAATGCTCTTCAAATTATCGCCTTTTCATGGAGTTAACAAATTGGCATGGATATTATCCCTGATGAACATAGGCTATTAAATATATTTTATCCCCAAAGTCCCACAGGAACCGCGAGGCATTTACTACTTTAGAATAAAATATTTTCAGTTAAGTAGGATTTAAAAAAAAAAAAACCAATTTTGAATCAGATTACAAATAATTCTACACTAAAGTGTTTTTCAGATAGCATGGTATACGGTGATAGTTGCCTTTTGACGTTCATAATACGTACTATTATCGTGAATCGTGGCAAACATTCAAGAGCGAAAAAATCTGTCACCTGCACCACCCTACTTGAAACGAATTGTACTTAGTGTGTATTACCCTTATAGCAGTTAGTTATCTGTGACAACTATGTTTATAAAAACGTGATGTTTAATTAAAATTTTTAATTGACGCGCCATGTTTAAAAAGTATACATAGAATGAGTTCCCGCAGGCATTTTCGGTGAAACAAAATTTTTTGACCCATATTCGCAAATAAGCCCCAGACAAAGGTTTTTTTCGTAGCTTTCGGGGTCAAATGTAGCCGTAAAGTTAGTATAGTATGTTAATCATTATCATTATGAACCTTTTTGAACGAACCACTACTGGGAAAGAAAGAAACAAAAAATAACTATTAGGCTTTGAGACTGCTTACCGATTTAAAAAATTCTTTAATTGTTGGGAAGCTATTCCCGAGTGCTATAAGATATATTTTATCCCCGTATTCCTATGGGAACAGGAACTACGCGGGTGGAACTTCGGCTTCGGCTAGTAGGTGCTATACAGGGTGTCCCGTAAATACTACGACATACTTTACAGGGAGATAGCTCACATCAAGCGTAATATATGTTAGTATTCAAAAATTGTAGTCAAGGGCTAACTTGCTAAGAATAAAAAAGGAAATGATAAAGTTAATAAATCACCTCAAAGATCCTGTAGTAGAGGAACATCATGATGATGCAGGGTATGTAGAAGGAGCCGAGCGAGGAGTAGATGACGTAGTCGGTGCTGTTGAACAGGCACTGGTCGGCGCTGCGGTCGGGCGTGTTGTTGAGGCCCAACACTACCGGCGAGCCGATGGCGGCGGACACCAGCCACGCCACGCAGATCATCGCCCACACGCGCCCGTTGCTCTTGTGCTTCGCGTACTTGATGGGCTGCGTGACGGCAATGTATCTGGAACAGTGGCGCCTTAGTTAACAACTAAGGTATGTGTAAGGTCCCTTGTCCTTACTGTAATAGCAGTAAGTCACCGTCTCACCACTACACTGTTATACACTACAATGGCCAGCAGCACACGTCCGCCTTCTGTCGATGCCAGAGACAGAATGCCGGCTCAGGTCTCCCACTACCGGTGTATATATACACAAACACTACAGTATGCATTATACATACAAATTGTCTCTCAATTTAAAAACTTTATGGCATCGCACTGCAAGACACCGGGTCGGTTTCCATCTCTGCGTCATTGACATCCCCAGTACTCGTACAAAGCGCCTATATGCCTAGGGTATGGAACCCTGTCCCGAAGTCAGTGTTTCCAAATTCTTACAAACTGGGCATCTTTAAGAAGAGAGTGAATATCTCTAGGCAAGCAAATTCAACATTAGGCTACATCTACACTTACCATCGGGTGAGATCGTGGTCAAGCGCGAGCTTATTCAATATATAAAAAAAAATCATTCCTCACTACAAGTTCGCAAGAAGTCTTCAGAGTGGGCAGTGCTTTTTGTCATCTCGAACTGTTACTGCTGGGAAATATAAGTTTCTATGTGGTTGCTAACTCTGGGCAGAGACACCTGAGTAACCTAGGGGAGGGGGAGATATAGATTAGGAAGCGTTTTCGATGAAAAATCCCAAACGGCTTAAGTTTTCCGACTCTTCTGACAATTATCGCCATACGTCAACTAATTCACACAAAACTTTCCCGATGAATCGTTCTATCTATTGATGAAAACCACATTAAAGACCGATCAGTTATTTTTGAGTTTATCACGAATAGATAGACAGATAATGCGGCGGAGGGCTTTGATTTATAATATTGTTTAATTGCGAATATAAGAAAAGAGCGACATCATTACCTGTCCACAGAAATGGCGACAAGGTTGAATATGGTTCTATATCTATTGATGAAAACTGCATGAAAAACCGATCACTAATCTTTGAGTTTATCGCGAACAGATACACAGAATAATGATAACGCCACGGAGGACTTTTTTTGTATTATTTTTAATTGCGAATTATGTGTAAGAAAAGAACTACGTTATACCTGTCCACAGAAATGGCGACGAGGTTGAATATGGTTCTATCAATTGATGAAAACAGCATGAAAAACCGATGAGTAGTCTTTGAGTTTATGGCAAACAGATAGACAGTAAAAGCGGTGAACGACTTTGATTTACAACATTGTTTAATTGCGAATATAAGAAAAGAGCGACATCATTACCTGTCCACAGAAATGGCGACGAGGTTGAATATGCTGGAGGTGGAGCACGTGACGTCGATGGCGATGTAGCAGTCACACACCACCGCCGGCAGACCCCACACACCGTTGAACTGCGGGACAGAGGACTGTTCAAGCGCCTGTCAATACCAGACCTTCGTCTTCTTTAACACTGGAGATACCTCGGGAGATTTTGACTCACAAACAAATCCGTCTAGTTCACACTAATAATTGATTAACCGTAATTTTCGTATATTTCTGTATCCGGTTATAGATTCAAAGCCTGTGATAACCATATCTTTATTATTGGAAAGCTGACAGCCCATTCTCCTAACTAGGTAAGTACAGCAGACTATGGGGCACAGACCATGGTGACTCATATCGTGAGAATAAGTACCTAATAGTCGTCAGGCATTTAGAGCTTTGTAAAGTATGATTTGCAACAGTTTTTCGATCAGTTATTTCGAAGTTAAGTGATGGTCAACTGACATCATTATACACTACCGGCAAAGACGATTTAGCGTTCCGGTACGATATCGTGTAGAAACCAAAAGGGGTGTGAGTTTTCATCCAACTCCTAACAGGTTAGCCCGCTTACATCTTAGATTGCATCATCACTTACCATCAGGTGAGATTATAGTCAAGAGCTAACTTGTAAATAATAAAAAAATGAACTGACCAATTTACAGCTTAGAATCCTCAATACCAAGCTATCACGGGCGTTTGGCACTCAAGGAAATATACGAAAATCACAGTAAATTTAATTCGCAATTATTTGCGTAATCCAGTCGGGTCTGTTTGAGTTTGCATTTGTATTTTGTCGAGTCAACATCTCCGGGAGTATCTCCCGGTGTGGGAGTCAGCTAGGCGTGAAGAGCACACGCGAATTTATCTGATTTTCGACGGTAATTCTAAATTCAATTTGTTGTTAATTACGGAAGATTTATTATTGTACCTGTCATGGTCGTCGTAAGGATTTTGCATTTGTGGTTTCAGTCACAGAACAATAATTTAGCTATTTTGAGGTTATGAATAGAATCTTCTCATCGTATGAGGGTACTTTGCTAATAAATATAAGTTATTTTAGCGGACTCAAAAGTGATTACAAAAATAAGAAAAAGAGAAACGGTTATGGTTCATAACATTTGAAAAAAAACTTAATTAACAAATCAAACTGTAACCAAAATAAGACCCTAGAATGGCAGAGAAGAGAGACCTTGAGCGAGGTCACGCACTTGTGAACGTTGTGTGTAGGGTTAAAGGTGCATTTGACAGATATCTAACACTCCTCCTTTCCACTCAAGTCACTCTCCCAGCCTATCCCAAGTAACCCATAAAGAATTACACAACAAGAGATGTGGACGGCTCGAACACTACGAGCACACTGAAGCCGTCCGTTTCGCAAGTCGTTGCAACGCAAACGCAAACGATTAACATCGTTCGGTTCAACGGTAAAGTTGAACCGTTCGATTTAACATCGAAACAACAAGCCAGCAGTGAGACGTGTGAAACAATTTATACTGCGTAACAAAATTAAAGCAAAACTTCAAGTACCTATGTTTTTAAAGGTGGTCGGCGAAACGACATGCATTAATGTGTGGGGAACTTTGTGATCCTGATCATTCGGAAAAGAAGACAAAAGAAACTCTTGTTAATCTGGGAACCTGTATCTCGAGCCTCGCTTGTAAATTGTATTAATTTATAAGAAGAAACATTTTTTTAATAATATATTTTTTTAAAGAATAAGCTGAAGTGGCAATGGGCGGGGCACATAGTGCGAAGAGCCGATGGACGTTGGGGTCCCAAAGTGCTGGAATGGCGACCCCGCACTAGTAAGCGCAGTGTTGGCCGACCCCCCACCAGGTGGACTGACGACATCAAGCGAGTCGCAGGGATTCGCTGGATGCAGGCGGCTCAGTATCGTGATGTTTGGAAGTCCCTATGTCCTGCAGTGGACGTCCATCGGCTGATATGATGATGATGATGATGATGATGAAAGAATATTTGCTTACCTTTTAAATATTCCCATTCCTCTCCAACTAGTCGGGAAAGACTGTATTAGGAGTGGATATGACAATAGATCAACGGGGCGGGGATCGAACCACTACCCCTCTTGAGGCTTCACTACCTGATAATTTAAATATAACTATATTTCACACAGACGTAGTTGCGGCTGTCAGTTAGTATACCTTTGTAGAGTTATATATTTATAGAGAAAGTTATATATGAAACCATTATAGAGAGAGATTATGCCGCTGATAAAATGTCGAATTTACGACAATGACCTATCCGGCTATCCGAAAATCTAAGCTCCCAAATTTATTATGTAACTGGAACAACTGGTTACATATTATCTGTTATTCAAAAAAAGTATTAGGTATATTTTTCCTCTTATTCGAAGTAAATGGGCCATTTAAAAGATTAATCTTCTTTAGACATGTATTTAGGAGTATAATATGAAACTGAATAGTACAATAGCGTTTGTTGTATCTAAGGACCTCTATTTGTACCTACTATTTGTTATTGACTCTCAAGTTTTGTAAGAGGTGGTAACCTGTATAAAAAGTTTCGCCAACTAATAATAGAGATTATTTGACTTATTTGGCACATTTAAATGTTAAAATCATTCTTCTTCTTTGTCGCTGCGCTCTTGACAGAGCGGTCGTGGTCTTTAGGACGTGTTGGAGGCAGATGTAATACGCCTCACGAGCATTCGCCACTTCTCCCTTTGTGCAGTGAGTCGCGTACATTCATGCAAGGGACCGCCTACAGCAGATTTAATCTGGTCGGTCCATCGCATGGGTGACCTTCCGCGTGGCCTAGTTCCCTCCACCTTCCCTTGCACAACAAGGCGTTCGATACAGTCATTCCCTCGCCGGGAGACATGTCCAAAGAACTGAAAAATTCGACTGTGTAGTAATGTCGAGAGACGTTGTTTTATGTCGAGTTCTTGGAGTATAGAAAAATCATTACAAAACGCTAAACAGATGTAACAGTTAAAACTAACGAATCCTATAAGTACGATTTAAATGAACAGTTTAACCTACTGTGGTATAACTGTGCAGTTAAAACTGCACAGTGCACTCATACATCCGTAGCACGGCTTAAGGAGTTAAGCCGGGTTTACATTTGTCTGACGTGTCGTGTCGTGACGCGTCAGGACAGAATCGGTATTCTATGAAACATCTCGAGCAAGTCCCAGGACTTGCTAACCTTGGGTGTAGGTTTAAATGATATTTTTAGAATGACACTTAAACGTAGCTCTACAAAGAACTGAACACAAGTAAACAATCAGCCTCCTATTCATACTATCACTGATACCTCCTTTTTATATTAACAAAATTATTAATGTTAACTCCACGGTACTCATAGGAACTCGTCTTCATCATCATATCAGCCGATGGACGTCCACTGCAGAACACAGGCCTTTTGTAGGGACTTCCAAACATCACGATTCTGAGCCGCCTGCATCCAGTAAATCCCTGCGACTCGCTTGGAGTCCACCTGGTGGTATTCATAATACTAGTTAATATTCCCTATGACTCCTCCTGCATTTTTCTAAGTAATGTAGACTATGTGTAGGAATAGAGAGTGCACTTGTAATTACGCACACACTTGTGTATTATAATTATTTTCTCCAAATTAGGGAGTTTTCTGTGCAATTCGCGAGAGGTAAGTAAATATTATAACGTCAGAGTAAAACGGACTTACTTGATATGTATTAAAGCTTAATTTTGCCCACATGTTCCCACCTAGGGCAGTAAACATCCAGCAATATGTGAAATACA
Source organism: Bicyclus anynana (assembly GCF_947172395.1). Lineage (NCBI taxonomy): Eukaryota > Metazoa > Arthropoda > Insecta > Lepidoptera > Nymphalidae > Bicyclus > Bicyclus anynana. The sequence continues at coordinate 15,198,393 of NC_069098.1, forward strand.
GCTTTAATACGTAGCACATTAGGTAAAACCTACCTTTTACCTAATGTGCTACGTATACGTAAATTCAAACGCGTGTTTGAATTTATACAGATGTGGAAAGGTTGCGTGTGACTCTCGTGCGTATCGCGACTGTATCGCTATAAACGGGCGTCGACGGCGCGTTTAAAAAACGTGGTGTGCACAGGCCCTAATTGTGATCAGATCAATACAAAGATAAACTATAATTTTAAGTTTTCGACTTTATCACCATTAAATCATGACAACATGGCGTTTTCAAAAGTGCTCATAAACTAAGCCTAATTGAAATAAATGAACTTTGATTTGATTTGACAAAAACACTCGTAAACCCTGCATTACATACAATGCATACAATAGCGTGGCAGTTCTAAACCACAAACCCCCTTTTCTGTAGAAGAGAGGTCTTGCAGTAGGCTTGAAAAATAGGCTAGGAATGATAGCCATTATCAAGGCTCTACAATATAAATTGTGTACTCAGATGGCCTAAGGGTCCTTTTCCACCAGAGATGAGCTTTGCAGTTATGCTGCGAATTGATGATGATTGATTGGAAGATGTGAAATTTACGCTACAAAAATATGTGACCAAACCTACCTAAGCTATGTAGCTGTGCAAGAAAGATGCGAAGGTGCGATAGCTAACCACTCGCCACGGCTCATAGCAGGCATCCATAGCACGCATCCATAGCACGCATCCATAGCACGCATCCATAGCACGCATCTATAGCACGCATCCATAGCACGCTTCCTTCCATATAAAAACATATCTTAGTTGAATCCATTTCCACCAGTGCTAAGCTATGTGCACCAATGAATATGATTGGTTAATATCAAACGTATCCATGGTAACATAGCGTAGCACATCTCATGGAAAATCACCCTAATGGTCACGTAGCGATAGATCTACGCTCCATGGCACACGACACCGTCCCTATTTACATGGACCTATTGTAGTCACTGAATAGTCCGGTAATTAGCCCAATAGACCGTACGACACACCGATGGATAATGGGGACCCTCCGTATAAGCGAAACGCTAATAGACCCATTTAAATTCAATTTCGCATAAGTAATTTTGAGAGACAAATAATATTATTATTTGTAGACTGCTTTCTGTACAGTGAACTTCACTTATTTGAAAAAAATAATTTACGCAAAGTTTC